>NC_068360.1:43979613-44056098 GCF_020536995.1 Dreissena polymorpha
GTACAAAGTAACGCCGTCAGTCAAGTCATTTATACAGTAATACTCGTGTAACGTTGAGCATATAGCTAGATTTAAACCGCAACACAATGATAATGACATCATTTTAACAATGATTAGAACAACATTAACAACACAACTTTTCTGACGATAAACTTAATAATAAAACAAAAGATGTTTGTGACACACTATGCCCCCATATATTTGACCTTTGACATTGAAGTATGACCTTGACCTTGACCTTGACTTGCGACCACTCAAAATGTGCAGCTCCATGAGATACACATGCATGCCAAATATCAAGTTGATATCTTCAATATTGCAAAAGTTATGGCCAATGTTAAAGTTTGACGCAAATAAACCAACAATCAGACAGGCACAAACAATATGTCCCCCACTAAAAACTGGGGACATAACAAATGTACTTTTACTCAAAGACGTTTAATGATAAATTTCAATAACGGCTATTTTCAGGAAGCTAATCAGTTTAAACTAATTTAAAATAACTGACCAATTGTGACCTTGTATTAATTTATAGAACAAATTTAATACAGCATTTATATATTAATCGTGACCAGAGTATTGTTGCACATTCTTTAACCAATTAGTTTTGCTAATTTAATTTCATATTGTATTAATCTCGTACAAAATATCTTACAAAGACAATTATATCAATAATACTTTTTTATAAATACTGAAATAGATCCTTGTTTTATTTTGTCCATCATTTTCTACATTCTGAGATCACAAAATGGCATACAACTACAAATTGTTAACTTTTTACGGTTATTTGTTTACCTGCTACGTGTTACAATATATAGAAGCTTTAAACGTGGTTACATTCTATTTTTCTCAAACGTCGTAAACTTACACCTGTTAACATATATGCAACGTTTTAGTTTAACATGATTGAAAAAATATACAAAATATACAAAAATGAAATATATTACTTACATCCATGCATGGATATATTTAAAATATAACCTTAACTTAACTGTAAGTATATACTTAAGAATAAACATACAATTCAATGTTTAGAGTAGTCTTTTTCGACCACTTATCTTTTATGAAACGTTGCCAATATATATGTTGTGGTACATTTAACAGCTTTATTTTATTTGCATAATTGTTGCTTGTTAATCCTCTAGAAAAGCCTCATTGTCGAATCCTGTTGTGACGTTTAAACAAAGTGTATGCACTTGACATAACGAAACACGTGGGTGCTTGCTAAAATGCTGATTTAACAATGATTTGCTGAATGTATCCTGTCCGTCATTTATAATAAGTTATGTACGTTGTTGCATACATATGCATCATGTGTTTTTTGTGCGATTATATATTTTAATAACAAACGCATTATTGTGGTGCTGAGGATTTTTTTCGAATGAAGTATATTTGTCTTCACTCTTTGAAGACATGCATTGATACAAACAGTGCAATCGAAACTTACAGTCCCTTCCCTAGACGATATAAATTTACATGCATTGCTTTAATTCTGTTGTTTGTTTGATCGCTTAATTGTTCTGCAACGACTGTACTATAACAAAAGAGTGTTCGCTTGTCATATGAAATTCGATGTTGAATGAAGAAAAATCTACCTGCAGTTGGATGCCCTGCGAAAATTGATAACCCATAAGACGAACTCGACTTGTCTATTATTTTGGTTCGTTTGCACAAATGGAACACGTTCTTCTTTACCTATGTCATTGCGACTTCTTAGTAACTAGTCACTGGTTCCATCGAGTTAGTAATTCTTTCACATGAGCAAGTAACGCGGTGAAACAAACCCGAATTCACGAGACAATTAATTCGTGGTCAAGACTTCGTCGTGGGAGCAAGTTAAGTTTTTGCAGGAAAAAGTTGGTAACGCTCACAAAGAGACCATTTAAGAAGACTATAAAATTACTACAAAAGGTATTTTAACTGATCCTGTTATGGGAGAATATACTTAATAACATATCCAATGTTTACCGATATCGGACCTCCGTAAAGATTATTTTCAAGATGACCGCCAAGAAAACGTTGTAGTAACTATCCACTCAAATTTGATGATTTTTGTGTCTATATCTAGGTTGCAGGGGAAAATGAACATATTTTGATAATCAGTTTAGTGTAAATTTATTCAATTACACATACATCTTACATTTCGTCCAAAATTGTCACCGACAATACGAAGAAAATCAAGTCCATAACTTTTGACAAAAAAGTACTAAATTATGTCAAACACCATAGTTTGGTAGACAAGGACATGAATTGTTGAAATCACTAAGAAGTTGATCATGAAATCCAATTTTTAACATGCAGCCATTCACTATCACCTGACATACAGTCACATTTGTCCAAAGCATTTTTTTCAGAGCCTCAAATTGCTGTTGTCGTCGTCATCCTCAGTACCGATCTCTTTTCAATTGTTAAGATTGTCTCATTTTTGACAAGGTCCACATACAGAAGTGGAGGGGAGTACATAGCGTCTGCAGCTACATCAAGATGATTCACATCCTACAGATCAGTTACAATTTGCGATTTTCAATAGTTCTTCAGGTGAAGCATTGTTTTGGATCATGATTGGAATTAACTGGTCGTTGTCTTGTTTCCATCCCCATTGTGTCGGATTCATATTATTTTCCATCCCAATTCATATAATGATTTGATAGTATACGCGTTTGCTATAGAATACCGTTGCATGCGATGTTTTAGGAAGTTGCTCTGGAGTGATGAATGTTTCGACAGTTGCCACTTTCTATATTAAATGTTATGGCACAGTGGTTCTAAGGAATCATTGGAATTGCCTCCAAACAGATCCACAATCAAGCAATTGCCGAAATTCGATATTTCCTCTTGATGCTCGTTCGGAAGGACAAACGAACTAGCAAATGACTTCATGATAAGGACAGGTTTTATTAATTTCCGAAAGACTTACTTTTTCCGATGGCGAAAAATCATTGAAGCTAAATCTCAGCCGGAGTAAACATGAGCGAAGAACAAAGCATTGCACACTTCATCTACTAAAAGTTCATTTATAATATTGCTTTTATACACGTTGTATTCCTTAGACTGTTTGTTAACGTCAGAGCGGAAATAGATTGTCTTATTGTCCCTTTCAGAGTAAAGAAGGAACAAGATTACAAGTCTGTATCTTCGCCCACTTGGTGGTGCTATTACGGGATCGTTCAAATGTTGCTCTAAAAATGTAAAGTCGGCATCCACTGATGACAGAACGACATTACATCCGTTAGGTCGGAGCTTTGCTTGTCAGAAGCAATCGTAACAGCGGAGCTATTTCCAAGAATTTTGGCTTTATGTTTTCTTTGAATGTATGCAAAGTCCGACTTTCGTATTATAGCTCATATAATCCTATAACCAACCGTCTCAAATACATTAACATTCATATTTGACACAGTCACTATCTTATTGGCAATCTTTATTCAGAGTGGGATCAGCTATGAAGGGTGATCAGATTGTAATGTTTGTCTGCACTTTCTCGGGATACGAAGCATATCTGTTGATGCCCGCCTCATGTGAGTATTTGTGCTGTGGACATGTAGTATAGGTCAGGTCTGTTAAATCCTGCATCGCAGTGTTGCATTCGGATGTAACAAGTGCAGATAAGGCCCACAGGTTTTCCATTTCTTTGGTCGTCCCACTGCTTCGAGTAAGACCACTTGTGTTCTTTGAAGACCTCATCAATCTTTGCTCAATTACAAGATCGCTCCTCAGCCCCTCCCAGCACTGATTGCTTCTACAAGCAACGTAACAAACCATCAATGAACTTTCGATAAACGTTTGTTTTCGTTTCCTCTACGTTGCTTATTTGATGCAGATTATAATATGAAGATCGCGGCTAATTGAAGTGCCCAGCTGCAGCAAAGACGTATAGTGAATCTGACACAGCCTGCAAATTTATCAGTCAATACCCAATACGATCTGCCTTGATCAACATCCTTGCAATGCTAACCACACGCTGATGTTTCAGCAAAAAAATGGCTTTTCTTTTAGGTCTGGGCAAGTTCACGTATCTTCTTCTCTGTGGCCGTATCAAGTTTGATCAAAATATCAGAACATGTAGACTCTTCTTACGTCGTCTTGCCCTTAAAAGGGACGAGTACAATTCCTCGGCTTGATCCAGCTGGCTGTGTTTGCACTTTTCAACAAGAAAACGGCTCCTCAAAGTCCCCTGGACAGCATTGCCCGTCATTGCACAATTGCATTTTCCCAAATACAGTCTATGTTTTGAGAACGGTTTCTTTCAGAAGGGTTCCTACGGCTTCAGCAAGTTCAAAGGTGTTTGAAAACCCCCCAACATCTAAACAATGTTTTTCAGGTAACTAATTTCAATGATGATATTTTGACAGCCTTCCAATACAAAAGTGGGTCAAACGTTACAATTGTGAGAAGGTTGGGCTTTATGGCAAGGTTGCAAACGAAAACTAATGTTAACAGAATGCACGTTGCCCCCCTAGTGCCTCATTGATCATAGAGACGAATGAAGTATTCCTTTTAGCAAAATCAACTGAATAAAAAGTTAATTATACCTGCAGACGGATTGACATCTTATTATAAAAATTAAAAAGAAAAGTGTTGTTTCTTTTCCTCAATTTGATTTCATTGTGTAGTAATGTCTGCTGTTTTCAAATCAAATCAAATGGTGTACGTATCATAAAGGGAAATACATTTTCAAAACGTTATGTTTAAGACACAGGCTGAGTCTCAAACAGGACACGTATGCTTAGTTTATTTACCTGACTTATTTATTAAAACTAATCATTAAAAGTTTGAATTTTGATAATCATGGACACAAACACTGCAAATGAGACAAATACTTTAATACTTTTCATCGTCAAATTGACGTCGTAAAAAACCGTTTTCATCCAAATGTAAAACAAAAAAGTCGCGTTGCGAGCTGGAGAAAATTGATAACTACTAACTGCTCAATATTTTCATACATTTTGGTTAACAGAGGTATAATGGTACACTAAAACAACGAAATGTGAAGATAAAGCGGTTCGGTCTCGGGAATTCAGAAAGCATCGGTACACCGGGGGATGTCGCACATTGAACTATTGGAGAATAAACGTGTCCGGAGCATCTGTTCTGGTTTAAGATGATTCTGGTCTATGAAGAGTTCGGTTGGTCATAACAACTCAAATATGTTTTTTTTAATATACTTAATTTCACTTCTAATCAAATGTAAAATGTTCGTCATAAAACAATCATAACATATAAGATTACTAAAATTAATCGGCACATCGCTTTGTTGCACCAATGAAATGGACTGTGCGAAGTTGTATGAGCTAAGTACAATTTTACACAATCTTCGACTAGCGACACAATCAACAGAAACACAACTTCTATGTTGTATTTGAAGTCTTATTGGTTTTTAAACATTAAGCCTTTTAGGTAAGAGGTTCTTGCACCACGCCGTTACCAAGAGGTAATCATCTGTGCATAGATTTATCGAAATCTATCAGTGCATGGGTATTATCCAGAAGGTTTTCGAAACAGACCTCCAAACCGACGTGACAAGTAGATTCTTATATAGCCCCGATAAAATGCCGTCTACGTTAACAAAAATCGAGTCAAGATTCACGTTGAGTCATAGTGTTTGTAAAATGATTTAAAATTTACCCCATATACGCATTATTTACGATGAGGTAGGTTCCCTTGGTGAAATTAATGAAATTTATGAAAATTAAACATTTAATGACCCGATACATATATGGCGAGTTCATCCTATTACAAAATATGTCTTAATACGCGTTAAACGATATCATTGATTGGACTATGAAGCTATATTGCTAGAATATTAGTGTATAATTTAAAATGTTTGTTAAAGGTACCGCCAACCACGCATGACGAAAAAAGAAAAGTTCTAAAATACCATATTTTTTACAATTATTAGTTTATATTGATTAAAATATCACGACTGGTATATTACATTACTTGAAAAAAGTTCACATTTTCAGTATATTCGGTTAAAATTTTACTGGGAACAGGTACCAGGTAACTACCAGTTAACTATAAATAACGCAAAAAGATTGATCATCATCGTCGCGTGCATGCGTAGTGAATTGTATATATTTTATATATAAAATGATCAATCTACTTACGTTATTTAAAGTGAGTGTATCAGTTATGTCCCCTATTTTCGCAATGTACTTTCGATTTCACATCGAGAAATTTTATTACCGAATATAATGAAAATATGAATAATTAAAAAAACGTAACAACTTTTGTCAAGTAATGTAATATACCAGTCGTGATATTTTAATCAATATAAAAAATGTAAAAAATACGTTATTTTAGAATTTCTTTTTTCGTCATTCGTGGTTGACGGTCCCTTTAAATTGATTCAAAATGATGAACCCATACTATCCATTCTTTTGTGTTTTACAGCTGATGGAAAGAACATACAAAACACTTATCTAGAGTCATTAAGACGAAACAAATGACTGTGCGTATTCACATTGTACTATTTTCATAGTATTTATTTGTACCTAACGTATATCGCAGATTCGTTGTGTGATAAGACTACCGCTTAACAGATGTTGATGTTTATAATGAACTCCATGCCATGGGTATGTACGATTCGCTACAATAATCAAAGTACTGACAGTACTGGTGTGACGATGCTTTTGAGAGGATGGATATAAAAGCATCAAGTTAAGTTTATCTACATCACCACAATCACCACAATTGTGTATGTTGGTAGGAAAAAAAAATTTGGTACAAAAATTTTGCGAAAAAAATTTGGGTATGAAAACAAATTTGGGTACGAAAAAATATTTGGGAACCAAAAAATTGGGACCAAAATTTTGTTGGGTACGAACAAAAAATTAGGGATGAAAAAAGAATTGGGTACGAAAAAAAAATTGGGTACGAACAAAAATAGGGTACGAAAAATTTTAGGTACGGAAAAAAATTGGGGGAACGGGAAAGTAGTACCTGTGGGGAACATGACCCACACTCGCACATTTTTGGCCTTTCCGTCAAACATCAAATAAGTTCCTCGAAGGCAATAGTATGAATACACATTTCGGAAGCGGTAATGCGGTCCTACTTACGCGCGTCAAAATGTAAGCGAAATATGTACACAAGTCTGTCAGGAATGATTGAATTAACGAAGAAAATCGTGTATTGATGTAAGTTTTTTGAAGTTTTGAAGAAATGTGCAGAAAATATATTAAACAAGAGCTGTGTTTGTGAAACACAATGCCCCCTGCTGCGCAGCTTTGAACCCATATATTTTACCTTTGACCTTGAAGGATGACCTTGACCTTTCACCACTCAAAATGTGCAGCTCCATGACATACACATGCATGCCGAATATGGAGTTGCTATCTTCAATATTGCAAAATTTGACCTTTGACCTTGAAGGATTACCTTAGACCTTTCACCAATCAATATGTGCAGCTCTATGAGATACGCATGCACGCCAATATTGAAAAAGTTATGGCCAATGTTAAAGTTTTCGGACAGACAGACGCTTTATATTTGACATTTGACCTTGAAGGATGACCTTCACCTTAACCTTTCACAACTGAAAATGTGCAGCTGCATGAGATGCACATGTATGCCAAATATCAAGTTGCTATGTTCAATATTAAAAAAGTTATGGCCATTAAAGTTTTCGGACGGACGAACAGACTGACACAATGACTGACTGACTGACAGTTCAACTGATATAGGTCACCCTACCGGGAGCATAAAAAGCAATGGCGATATTTTTCTCAGCCACATAATTGTTAATAGGTTGATATCACAAAATGAAAGTGAAAGTAGAACTGTCAAAAATGACAACCTGTGCAACGTGTTGTTTTTGCTGGCACGAGAGGGCGATTACACTCAATGTGTTCACATTTTGACCATAGGCTTTGTCAATGACCTGTATAGTATGGGTAGCTTTGATATTATTTATTGCTATCATGTAACTGCATGATTGTGTATATGTTTACAATTCACAAAGCATAAATAATGATATAAATATACTGATTGAGCTTATAATAATCTGAGAACTATAGCCAGGTCAATTAAGGACTTAAAATACAATTTTGTGTCCTGATTTCATGAAGAAATGACCATGCATGTCCTAGATTTCAAATTCAAGGCCCTGGTGTGACACATTCGGTAGCATAAGCCGTTAAACTGTTACCAGGCTTATAAAATTAGTTTTTATTGAACTATCTAAGGAAATCTAAATCAGGCACTGATTTTTTCTTGTTTTAATACAGTCATAGATCAGTTGTGGCCTCTGGCTAATGACCAATTTTTGCTTACTTGTCACACCCTTAAAACTTTCCACACGTCCATAATAGCAAATCTGGATTTAGGTGATCTTCAATGGTACATTTAAACTTGAGCTCTGTTACAAGAGTGCTGGTAAAGTCCAGTCACATATTTAAATCTAGGCCATGTAAAAATCAAAGTGTCAAAGACAAATGAAAGATGCATTCATTAATTATTGTCCAGTTGTTTACTACTGCTGTAAGTTTTTATATAATATGACTGATGAACATCATGTGAGAGAAAATTCATATTATCATTGTATATCAGGTTTAGCAACCTTTTAGATAACAAAGTATGCTAGTTTTCAATGTCGCTTCTGGGGATCAAACCCGTAGGGCTTTTAGGAAGATTCTGAAATTGTCGATCCCTCGAGAGCAACCAAACCAAAAATTAAGTCAAATATTGCCGACTCGGTTTTTTGAGTCGGTTCATGACGGATAATAGAGCTTGATTGGTCATTGTCGGCTCTGGTACTACTTACATGTACCCCGGGTACTCTTAAGTATATTTACATGTACCCTGGGTACTCTAAGTATACTTACATGTACCCCAGGTACGGTAAATAAACGTAATTGTACTCGGTCCATATTAGACTGTACCCGAGTTGTATTCGCGCCCAAAATCCGATGTCGTAAAACGCGCAACCGATTACCTTAAACACACTTCTCTTCAAAAAACACTGCATCAACATGCTTTTTGAGTATGTGTTCCGATAATATAGAGGCCATTCTACAGAAAATTGACATAAATGTGTATATATAATTATTACAAAAAAATAGTCGACAACGACTGATTTAGGGTTAAATTTCCCGGGTACATTTTGGTATATTTACCGTACCCGGGATACATGTAAGTATACTTTAGAGTACCCGGGGTATATGTACGTAGTACCCGAGCCGACAATGAACAATCGAGCGATACTGGAAGGTGCAATATCTCTCACGCCCTCTAGCATCGCCTTTAGCAGTATTCAATTCTCAACAGGAAAGTGCTGGAGTCATTGATCCCGATGGACAAGAAAAACAATTGATTAATGTTCGAAATAAATAATTTGATTAATGACAATTCTGTTATTTGAGCCAGGTCACAGGAAAAGCGCAGTCAAATCAGTATCCAATTAAATTATTTGTTATTGTCAGAAAAACGCTTTTAAGCAAACAGCTTTCAAGCGACTGCTGGCTGATCTAGATCCAAACTGGCCACAAACACCTTAACCCTTTGCATGCTGGGAAATTTGTCGTCTGCTAAAATGTCGTCTGCTGAATTTGTAAAATAAGCATTTTCTTCATTTTCTTTCAAAGAATACTATCAGAATAGCAAACAGTTTGGATCCAGATGAGACGCCACGTGTCTGTGGCGTCTTATCTGGATCCAAACTGTTTGCAAAGGCCTTTAAAATTCGGTCACGCACTGAAAGGGTTAATGTCTCTTTTACTGTGACACAGTTCATTTAACTTTAAAATGATAAAGAGTACTAACCAGTAAAGAGTTTGAAATCAATGTTGAATCTCAGGACAGCTTGGTGATCTGCAAATCCCCGATGAAATGTTGATATCGGGTATCATACTCATTCAATAAGTCGCAAAATGCTCGAATACAATTTATAAAGCACAATGTGACTTATATTGATAACTAAAAATACCAGTAATCAGTATGCCAGTTTTGCCGTGTCAAGCTGTTACGATCCAGAAAGTCCTTCATTCACATCGAGTATATATCCTTCAAATTCCAACTATTGTTGTCATAAGCGGAGAATAAATAATTCATATATCCTAAATGACAGCTTCTAAATAGCGAAACAAGCCAATGTATGCAGTAAGAAAGTTTTTAATCGAGACTCTCATTAAGGCGGCCATTGTTGACTGTTGAAACACGAACGACAACTCTGCTAGGAGAATGTTATCAATGCTCCTACTCAGTGGCGTATGCCCAAGGGAAGTAACTGAAAAATCGAGTTATCTCAATCGGACTGGCTCGGTCTTTTACATAGATGGCCATTGTGAATTTTTTTCAGGTGATATTCAAACCTTGGACGCTGCTGTTCCAGCATCGTCAAAAACACTATGTTGTGTACGATTTATAACACTATTGAAATAATAATATAAACAAGACTCAATAGATACATAAACAATGTATTTAACACCATCAATATTGATCATTTATTATTCAATCACGAAGATCAGATTATTGTTTCCCATTAAATTTAAAACGTTTTTAAACATATTCCCATTGAGGCAATCATGATTCGTTAATTATACATTTATATTCCTAATATTTTATACGGAAAAAATCGGGAACTCTCCCTTGGCAATAATCTATATTGTTGTGCTGAGAACCGTCACACAGAGAAAGGTAATGCTATACCAATTTGTTTTTAAACAATTGCTTGGAAATGAGTAATCTTAGAAGTTTTAAGTAGTAAAAATAAAATCATTTCAGGTGTTATGAAATATTTCTAGGCTTTGTACACGGTAGTAGTGTGAATACTACAACTATTCCGCTCACCGTCGAAATTTTATACTTCTGACACAAGCACCGTATCGGTCTGACGAAAAGAAACATGGCGGGCGCTGCAATATCAGGTAACCGGGTGACACAATATTTTATTATAAGACCATGCAAAGTGATTGCCACTTGCCAAGCACTCCATCGAATTTCTGAACCAATATGTCGTCTATCTAAAAGTTTACCAGTCGTGAACTATTTAGCATGACTTTGAAATAGTGCCATACGAACCTGTTTGTTTCAATTGCTGTTAAAGGCCTATTTTGTGGTGAAAACATACATCACTTACATAAACATCGATGCACCGCGCAACACTGATTATGAGCACCGTATTTATATTCCGTGTAACTGAAATTCGTGGCAGCGCTAACTTCTGCACATGGTTTTAAATGATGTGCTAGAACGAGCCATCATGAGCTGAATTTATTTACGATTTATCAACGTTACATGTCCCAGAATTGATCTTGAAAATGATGACATGCTTGCACCGAAAAGGTTGACAGGGATCGATTGTCTTGCTTTCCAGTACGCGGAGGGCACATGTTTAAGTCTCATGTTTCAATTTATCTATTGTTGAGGTAAAATACAATCATTATTGATAATTATCATTTATTGATTTCAGATTCATAATGCGTATCAATATTAGAAAGAAGATATCCAGCTACGATTATGGAAAGGTATAAGCAAATGTCAAACGTCTCTTTGACACACGTCGAACTGGTACATGCCGGTTGACGGTCGCCTGGAGATACGCTGGTATCATCTTCAGCACCGGGAAGAAAAAGTCTTCTTTTCTTTGTCTTTGGCTTGTTTAACCATACATTTGAACGTCTCTTCCTTCTGAAAGAAAAAAGATCAGAATAAAGTGGTGCCACAAAATCATAAAGATGCGGTGCGTTTACGGACATTGTTTAGCGGTGTTCGTATTTCTATAATGTCAGTGTTGAGCGGTGCATACTTGCTAACATGTGTTAATGTCAACATCACAGTTAAATTCAATAAAGCATGCCGTAATGTGTTGTAAATTGATTCTTCTACCATAAAATACCGTTTATCAAAAAAAACTATTTCATTTAAAGGGTTTAAATCTGCAAAAAATACGATTTTTCGCGTAATGAAAATCACTTCTTTCACGACATGCTCAAACTGTTTTCACTATTTTGAAATTAAAAGCGACTCAATTTTGATGCGGTAAACGGCAATTAGATGTAAAATATATACTTCGTTCGGTGGAATATCATTTTATTACCAACTTACATTCTTTTCTCGTTTTTTTCATTGATGTCTGCAATCGCCAAAAAGTTTGCGGCCATGTTTTTGACAGAAGGATACGGTGCTTGTGTCAGAAGTATAAAATTTCGACGGTGAGCGGAATAGTTGTGGTAATCGCCCTATCACCGTGTTTTATGTTATTGTATTTTTAAATGCTTTCATTACCTTTGAAAAAAATATTTCGCAATTGGAAGCAAGAGAGAATACATAACTTAATACAATTCTGATGTAATTAATTAAGGAATAGCGACAATTGAAACTAATAATAAAAATAAAGGAGAGTAACGTATGTATAGGCAATGTTATCACATAAGAATATGTAGAGAATACTATGTTAGTGTGATTGTGTACTTAAATTTATCCCACGAGTGAAGAAAGGTTTACATGGCGAGGCTTGCCGAGCCTTGTAAGCCTTTCTGACACGAGTGGGATAAATTTAAGTACACAATAACACTTACATAGTATTCTATTTATCCTACAATATTGTTTTATTTAATTTATTCCTAAAATAAAAGCAAAATGACATTAAATTAACTGAATCTAACATTGCGTAGTAATATTCATTGTGATCTTTCCTGTTTACGGAAATCGAAATAGTCCTTAAGAATTCCATGCGAAAGAAAAGTAACGAGACAAAATAACGCTATACGCCTTGATTCAAAATTAACCAGCGTTCCAAATGTATCACACTCAAGTAGAACACAGACGGTTGTGTTCAAACACAATTCTTGTTTCACCACTGTAAAAACCAAAAAACAAACATGGCTCCCGCCATTTTGAAATTTACAAAATGTGTAGACACATACCGTGGCTACGTGAAGCTTGATTCAGCATTTATTCCCGCCGATATTGTTAATTTTAGTCTTTAAACAACTCTTCTTTGTACACACTTTATACTTACTTACATAAAATTATTGTTCTACTCACCAAATTTGTGTAATAACCACGTCCATGTTTATTTTCGTAATGTTTAATTTTCTTCCATGACGAGTTAAAATTCTAGACAAAGTTCTTCATCGCCATCCATCTTTTCCATTTTAAAGCACTGGATGTAAGCAGGCAATTCTTTGTGGATAGACATTCTTTGATCGACTGACAAAGCAACGACTAAACCATCAAAGAAATTACCATTTTAATTCGACATCGATTTTCTTCGAAAAGTTAAAGAACAATTCACTGACACTTTTCTTAAATTTAATCCATCAATTGTTCAACAAAACATCACGTTATTCGAGCACATTCGACATTTTAACTAAATCGAAAATGCAGTCTCACCAGTTTCATTCCAGTTTTATATCCAAACACTGTGTTTTTCACATTCATAATATAGTAATCCATCGTAAACACACACACACACACACGTAAACTCGTTAAACGACTGCGTACCCAATGACCTAAATGACGCAATGAGGGGTGAAGGGCCAAAAAAGTAGTCCCAATGTACATGTTCTAAAAATAACTGCTACAAACCGGATCTAAAAATAGCGATAAAGAAAACCTTATCTTTCCTTAATGAGTCGTATTTGTTCTATAAAATCATTTAGCTGTAGGATAAAATGTTAGATGTAATGTCCTGCCATATGCATTGTTAACATGCCCATTTGAACTACGTAAATTGGAGAAACGCCAGTGCAAACATAATGGTCACACAATAGGTGTCATTTATAATCTTTGTGGAAATCAATAATCGCACCGTGCAATCGACTAACACATCGTCTGCGGTTCATCTATCGGCTGCGGAAGTGTATACATGTCGGGTAAAAACGGAGTGTAAGTATTTCCCTATTCTCTATATGTTACGTATTGAATTGAGCTGATTTGCGTGTGTTCTTTCAGAGCCTAAGTAGGAATGACTTTGTGAACGTAATCCGCACCTTCCTATCTGCTTACTTTTAAAGAAATCCGTTAGAAATAGGTCAAACATCAAAAAAATTCACCACTCTTTCTGTCAAACTCTAATTACACAGGATTTAGACCAAGCATAAATATGAACGATATTTTATTGAAATATTTAATCATTTCTCTTCGATCGTTCCCAATTACAGCATCCAACATGAACACACAACATTTTTATCAACGTTTAAATTCGTATGGGGTTGGAAAAACGGCTTAAGACAACGGCCGTGGCTACTTATTAGATGGTCATGACATCGGCTGCGAAAATAAATTATGCTCAAGCCATCGGCTGCGGAAATGAAAATTGACATGATGAGATGTGGACGTTACTCATTGACCATATTCGATAGAACTTTCAGATATTTTGATCACAAAAACAGTGTTAAGATTTTCATTCGTTTTTTTTTAATAAAATGGGATGGGTGAGTGGGTTTCGTATTAACTTATTCATACTTTGACATAATTGAAACAGGTCATTTACACGCAATATGTCCCACATCATGTAGAGTACACTTGACGCTCGCTATTCCGAAGACGGATATATCGAAGTAATGGAAACTTCGAACATAAATGTTCATTCCCTTCTCAAATTTGAGAATAAGGTTTTCCTTAATTGAAATGCATGAATGAATTTACAAACTTAAAGACAGCTACATGAAGGTGGACAGAAATGTTGGAATTTCCTACTGGAGAGCTTTTAGAATCGTTTTTCACCTGTATCTAGTTATAGCTAGTCAGAAGTGTACGTGGTTGCACTGGGAGGTCACGTGGTCAATGGCGGGTTAGATTCTGTTTTTTGACGCTCTCGAAATTAAAAAAATATATATCTGTGTCGTGTGTGTGATACTTACTACGGAGTATATAAGATTAGCTGATAAGATACAGTGTTATGGGTAAAACTAAACGTAACGATAAAAGAAAGAAAGGAGTTAGCGATAGTTTTAGTGATAGTGAAGTGATAAACCGAAAACGGACAGCGTTTGATGGAGGCCTGGCCGGAGGTTCGTGTGTAAGCGATGTGTTGAGTCAAGTGAACTCTGTGTTGTGTCCAAATCTAAGTGAGGACGATTGTGTTTTTGGACTTGACTCGGTTGCTGAGATGGAGAAAGGCTCGGGCTCGGGGCAATCATGTGGCAGTCGCTCTGCCACGAAGGATCCATTAAGCAGAGATTTGTTGTTGTGTCTTCAAAAGATCGAAGGTAGGCTGGATAAAATAGATCAGAAACTAGAGACTCTAGAAGATCTTAAAGCTAAATAAAACACATTTGAAAAAGACCTTAAGAGGCTGTGGACTAATGTTGAAGATCGCAGTACTTTAACAGATGAAAGACTAAAATCAGTAGAGGAAAAGGTAGATAGTTTTGAGTTTTCACAAGATAAAATGTATGATAAGGTATTCTCCCTAGAAGCTGATAAGAAATCATTAAAGGACGAAGTAGTATATCTCCAATCACAGTCCATTTAGTGTTTGCAAATATTGAAGAATCAGCCACAGAAACAAATATCGAAACAGAATCTAAACTAAAAACCTTTCTTTTCTTGTTGAGAAGATGCAGATTGAGAAGAATTATGTTAATCAACTAGTGCTCAAAAGAGTTCACAGAATGGGTAACAGCCGGAATGGAAACCCAAGAAGCATTGTGGCGAAGTTTCATGAGTTTAAGGACAGAGAGTACGTACGTAAGCAGGCGAAAACGTTGAAGGAGACTCGTTTCTATGTGAATGAACAGTACCCTAAAGGAGATAGCAGACAAAAAGGAGAAAGCTTGCACCCCAGATAAAAGCGGCTTAAGAGCAAGGGAAGAAGGCCTGGATATCCTACGACACGCTAAACATCGACGGTCGTCCAATAAGGGACTAGGGCTTCCAGGGAGGTGATGTGCGGATCCTTAGCTGGAATGTAAATGGGCTTACCGGCCAGAAAATGGACGATCCTGTTTTTTTCAGAACTTATATCAAGCCACGATAGTATTTTCTTGTTTGAGACATGGGCTTCAGAAACCACCGACATCAATCTGTCTTCCTTTAAAAGTTATAATTATTTTCGTAAGTTCCAACATAGAAATGCAATACGAAATAGCGGTGGTGTAGCTTTATATATACATGAACGAATTAAAATTGGTGTAGATATATTAAGTCATGAATACGATTATATTATCTGGTTAAAACTCTGTAAACATTTCTTTCACTTAGAAAAAGATATGTATTTTGGGTGGTGTTTATATTTGGCCTGAGGGGTCACCAGCATACAACATTATTGACGTTGATTTTTTCGATAATTAAGAAAATGAAATAAACAATTATTATATTGAGGGTCCGGTTTTTATTACAGGTGATTTAAATGCCAGAGTTGGCCAAAAACACGATTTTATAGTGTTTGACCGATGTGTTGATTTTCTTGATTGTGAAAATTGCATTCCTGATAATTTTCTTAGCAGGGCCTCAATGGACAAAACATGTAATACGTTTGGTTGTAAACTGGTTGACCTATGTAAATCTTTGGATATGCGATGTGTTAATGGCAGGTTATTTGATGATTGTAAAAAGGTTCATTTACATTTGCGTCACGTAACGGTACTTCCACTATTGATTATGTACTAGCACGTGAATGTCACTTTGCTCTGATCACTGATTTTGCGGTGTTAAATTTTAACCAGAGGAGCGATTACGCACCATTGTATTTTGCTGTCAAGTGTAATAATAACCTATTGTCAATACATGAATATGTTGAAACCAAATATAGATGGTATGCGGATTTAAAGGGTGATTTTTAAAATGGCTTATTGTCGATTACTGAACAATTAGACAATTTAACATCAAGTATTGACTCAACTTGTATAAATGACGTTGTAAATCAGTTTTCATGTCTCTTGAACGACGTTGCTGAACCACTTTTTGCAAAATCTTTTACAAATCGTAACAACAGTTATTTTGCACCGTCGTCAGTTGCTAAGCATGCAGAATGGTTCGATAGCGATTGTTTACAAGTCAGACTTAAATATGAAGAATCTTTACGTATTTTTAATCAGCGTATGACGCCTGCTTCTCGAGAATATTTTTGTGATTGTAAAAGTCGTTATAAGAAATTAATATCGCAAAAAAAAAAGAAAAATTTGAGTCAAAATTTTTAAAGGATATCGAAAATTTAAAACAGAATAAACCTAGGGATTTTTGGAAATATTTTACCAAAAAGAAAAAGGATCATGTCGATGCCGCTATATGTTTGGACGATTTTTGTAGATTCTTTTCAAACTTAGAACAAGATATTTTTAGTTGCTCAACGAAACTGTAAAAACTTTTGTACGAATCACGATTTTAATGCAGATGCCGATTATGATGACGAATTAGATTTTCCTATATCGATTGATGAAGTTAAGAAAGCAATCAAAAGATTAAAACGAAATAAGGCATATGGTATAGACTGTTTACTAAATGAGTATTTTATTTAACGTAGTGATATTCTCTCGCCATATATTTGTAAAATATTCAATGCGATATTAGTTTCGGGTGTTTTTCCGGAAAGTTGGGCGGATGGAATTATTATTCCACTGTTCAAAAAAGGCGATCGTAGTTCTGTTGCAAATTACAGAGGTATCACTTTATAAGTTGTTTTTCAAAGTTATTTACAACTATATTTAATGTTAGAATAACGTCATTTTGTGAAAAATATAACCTCATTTCCGATGCACAGTTTGGTTTTCGTAAAGTTTTGTCCACTACGGATATATGTAACATTTATTGATCTTCGAAAATTCTTTGACAGTATACATCGAAATGCACTTTGGTATAAATTATACAATGCTGATATACGTGGTTAAGTTTTGCTTATTATTAAAAATATGTATTCACATGTCAAATCACGTGTTAAGCATTGTAATAGTCTTTCTGAATACTTCGAATATTCTGTCGGCTAAAGACAAGGCGAGGTTGTCTCCCCTTTGCTAGTGTCTCTATTTTAAGAGGACTTAGAAATGTTTTTACAAAATAATGCAAATGCTGGTATTGTTTTGCTGGTTTAACTTTTTGCAGATGATATGGTGATTTTAGGCAAAACGCTCCAAGAATTACAAGCACACTTAAATAATTTAGCAATTTATTGCGATAAGTGGAGTTAAGAAGTAAATAGTTCGAAAACTAAAATTATGGTATTCAGAAAACGTGGTGCACTACGTGAGGACTAGCGATTGTCGTATACAAACGAACCAATAGAAATTGTTCATCAATTTAATTATCTCGGCTGTGTTTTTAAATATACTGGGAATTTTGCTACAAATAATGAGTTCTTAATTGGAAAATCTTTAAAAGCTTTAAATATTTTGTTACATAATCTAAAAAAATATCCTTTCAGTTCAAAGTCATGTTGTGCATTGTTCGATGCTTTTGTAGGTTCTACACTTAATTATGCATCCGAAGTTTGGGGTTTTAACAAGTCAAAATACATTGAACGTGTGCATTTAAAAATTTTGTAAAGCAATACTAAATGTAAGGAAATCAACTGCATCTGTAGGAGAATACGGCGACTTGGGGCGATACCCTTTATATATATCCAGGTATACGAGGATCATATCGTATTGGTGTAAGATTTTGCAGAGCGATAATATAATTATTTCATCTTTGTATCACAGAGCTTTAGAAGATTGTAAACTAGGTCACTCTAGTTGGGTGTCCTGTGTTAAGAAACTTCTAGATGATTTTGGGTTTTCTGGGGTATTTTTAAACCCCAAAAATGTATGTAGTTATTTTCCTTTCATATTTAAGGAGCGGGTTATAAGTAACTTTATTCAAGAATGGCAAGGGTTATTACTACGTAGTCCAGTTTTAACAGATTACGCTCATTACAAAACAAACTTTGCCTATGAAAAAAACCTTAATATATTGCCTGTTAACCTGAGGAAATTTGTTACACGCTTAAGGATTTGTTCACACTCATTAAGAATTCATACGGGCCGTTATGGCTCTAGTAATATACCATGAAACGAAAGATATTGTTTGCATTGTGGTAGTCGCGATCTGGAAGACGTGTACCATTTTATATGTATTTGTCCATGTTACATTACTGATAGAAAATTTTACGTTAGACCTTCAGTATATAAATTCAATTCGTTAATGGGATCTGTTAACGGATCTGTTCTTAAAAATGTTGCAAACTATATCAAATATGCACAAGATAGCAGACAATCTGTTACCGTGTAATACATGTACATCACTCTCCATGTGTATGTTACGTAGTCTGTACACTGTATTTGAATCAATATTTGCTTTTTTGTTTAAAACATTACCTAAAACATTACCTAAACAAACTGACAACTGATTTATTGTATTTAATCACATTATTTTCTAGATTATGTACTCTGTACCGATCTCGAATAAAATGTTTGTCTTGTCTTGTCTTGTTATAAATCGGCTTACTCGAATATTTTTTATCTCGAAATAATTTGTATGGTTTATGAACTTCGACATTTCGAGATATCACTGTACTTCGAATGAGATTGTCAAATGTGCCTTTTGGGCTTCCTACACAAGGACGATATTTCGTGGTACATTCTCGCGCGTCGCGTTCTATACAGTTTCAACTATTTTCAGTCGTACCGCGACAAATCACATATGAATTATCCATGGTCCTTAAATTCCAAATAGTAAAATCTTGAAAGAAAGCCGCAACCGATATATATATATATATATATATATATATATATATATATATATATATATATAAATAGAGAGAGAGAGAGAGAGAGAGAGAGAAGAGAGAGAGACGAGAGAGGAGAGAGAGCGAGAGACCGGAGAGCGAGTAGAGAGGAGGGATAGAGGCGAGAGAGAGAGAGAGGAGAGAGCGAGAAGAGCGCGGAGCGAGGCAGAGCGCGCGATCGTGCGCTGCGAGAAAGAGGACAAGAGAGAAGATGAGAGCGAAGAAGCGAGAGATAGAAGAGAGGCGAAGTCAACTTGTATAGAGTTGTGCCATAATTATCGCTATTTTAACAAAATTATAGAAGGAAATCATATAGTACAACGCATGCCAAACACATTTGACAATCTCATTCGAAGTTCAGTGATATCTCGAATGGTCGAATTTCATAAACCATACACATTTGTTCGAGATAGAATATATTCGAGTAACCCGATTTATAACACGTACACTTTTGGCTAGTTATAACTAGATACAGGTGACAAACGATTCTGAAAGCTCTCCAGTAGGAAATTCCAACATTACTGTCAACCTTCATGTAGCGGTCTTTAAGTTTGTAAATTCATTCATGCATTTCAATTAAGGAAAACCTTATATCTCAATTTTGAGAAGAGAATTAACTTTTATGTTCGAAGTTTCCATTACTTCGATTTATCCGTCTTCGGCATAGCGAGAGTCAAGTGTTACTCTACATGATGTGGGACATATTGCGTGTAAATGGCCTGTTTCAATAATGTCAAAAGTATAAATTATTTAAAACGAAATCCACTCAGCCATCCCATTTTATTTCAAAATACGAATGAAAATCTTAAAACTGTTTTTGTGATCAAAATATCTGATAGTTCTATCGGATATGGTCAATGAGTAACGTCCACATCCTCATCATGCCAATTTTTATTTCCGCAGCCGATGGCTTCAGCATAATTTTATTTTCGCAGCCGATGTCATGACCATCTAATAAGTATCCTCGGCCGTTGTCTTTGGCCGTTTTTCCAACCCCACTCGAATTTAAACGTTGATTAAAAGTGCTGTTTGTTCATATTGGATGCTGTTATTTGGAATAACCGAAGAGAAATAATTAAATATTTAAAAAAAATGTTCATATTTATCTTTGGTCTAAATCCTGTGTAATTAGAGTTTGACAGAAAGAGTGTTGAATTTTGTTCGATTTTTGACCACATTCTAACGGATTTCTTAAAAAGTAAGCAGCTAGGAAGTAAGGATTACGTTTACAAAGTCATTGTTACTTAGGCTCTGAAAGAACACACGCAAATCTGCTCAATTCAATACGTAACGTATAAAGAATAGGGAAATACTTACACTCTGCTTTTACCCGACATGTATACACTTCCGCAGCCGATAGATGAACCGCAGACGATGCGTTAGTCGATTGCACGGTGTGGTAAAAATAGGCTTGTAACATTTTGCAAATCACTCCATAATCAAGAGCCTCTGATACGTCTGTTCAATCAGTGGGTGTAGCGATTCTTTTAGATAAGATGTTTCTTAAATACGGTGATTATATTTATGTTTTATACATTATTATTTTTTTAAGGAACGATACTTGTAAGTGCTGCTTTACTAAGACACCACTATATAATCCCATGTCTATGTGATAATGGATACGCCATTTGGTCCTGTCATCACATTTAAAGAGGTAATTGTTTTTAATATAATGCAAATCAACTGAATTCTTATGCTTTTTAATCGAGACATAAAACTAATTTATATTTTAAATAAATAAACAAATTAAAATTATAAGACAACTTTACCGTTTTCGTCGTGATACTTTTCCGATAAATGCATTGAATATCCCATTTTAAAGTCATAAATGTTGCGCCATACGTCATGTTCTCAAATCAAAAGTGGCGATTGTGTTGCAAATCAAATATACTTTCATTCCTTCTAAGAATCAAATAACAAATTGTATACAGAAAAAGAATACAAAAACAATTCACTGTATTTTTTTCATGGTAATCGCCCGTACTTTTTCTGGTAATCGTTCCATATTTAAATGTAATTATGGTATCGACTTGGGCCTTTTTCTCAATTCGAAAGTAGTAATCGCTTTTCGTATGTTTCCAATCAAATGCCTTATTATTCATTCCCAGTGTGATATATAATCATTTTGTATAAAACAAAATAGTCAAAACAATCAATATTTCTAAGTAGAAAAATGTTAAGTATATTGTCATTTTAGCAGTAAAGACTTTTCTGTGTATGCTAAATTACGCGATAGTGTGTTTTGTATGTTACATCTAAAATGGGCAAAGAGAGTCTACGCCTTTCGTGGATATACACAAGTAAAATTGTGCAAGCATATTCGCGAGCTTTTTTACATGAGGAATGAATGAGTATTCGAATAAATTGGTGCATGTAGCAATGACAATAATTATGAAACAGTGAGTCCACTGCATGTCCGTAGGATCAAGTTTAATGTCACAAATATAGGGCAATAGTCAAATAAAACATTTTAAAGCCTCTGACCTTGAAATGAAATATATGTTAATCAATTCATATAGATGCAATTTGAAAGTGATCAAAATTGTCATAAATCTATAGCCTAGTTAGCAAGTAATTTATTATTTTTCAAACGGTACCGCTTTTAACCCCGAAAGAAGGATTTCTATGCGTATACGTCCATTTCGACAAACGCGACTATTTTTAAGTTTTAAAGCGCAAAAAGACGGTTAACTACCTTGTAACCACTAGATATATTCTAATTAGCATAGATAAAATTAAATCTATAGCATAGCTAGCATGTAATCTATTATTTTTCAAACGATACCGCTTTTAAAACCGAAAGTAGAATTTCTAGACGTATACGTCCATTCTGACAAACGCGATTATTTTTAAGTTTTAAAGCGCAAAAAAGACGGATTTCCACCTTGTAGCCACCAGATATATACTAATTGGCTATAGATAAAATATCTTTCTTATTTATACTTAAATTTACAATGCAAAATAATTTGTGTGGCTTTAAGACAATGATACTTCCCTCAACGAAATGAAAGTAAAAAAAAAACACTATTAAAACAGTTTTGATATGTTTATTACGTTTGTAACGCACTGTGGTATTGCAGTATGTCAATAAAGGTATCTATACCGAATTTAAACGGAATTATCAGTAAGGCATGTTATATCATTTGCTTGATAACATACAATGCTGCAAAGACAGGAGCATCTGCATCTTTTGTACACAGTACGGCTCTTAATCCTTAATCAGGAACATACGTATATCTCTGTTTTGTCAATCTCTCGCATAGCGAGTGACAATATACGCAAAACATTGACTGACCTTTTAATCACGCATGATAAAACACGTCACGTTCGAATATGAAAACATGTTCACGCATACATTTAAAGGAACCGTCAACCAGATTGACGAAAAAAGAAAAGTTCTAAAATACCGTATTTTTTTACAATTATTAGTTTATATTGATTAAAATATCACGAGTCTACCGATTTACATGATTCTAAGCAATATCATAGAATGACGTAATACGCGTGTGTATAACAAATAAGGCAAACCAACGAAAGTCCTAAATAGCAATTTTAAAGTTTTACAATATCATACACAATCGACTAGTTCAGCCAGTGTGCAAGTCGCAATTAACAGCGATCGTTGGTCACTTATTGCTTTATCGAGAAACCACCAGTGACATGTCATTTTCGTTATATATCCCCAGATAATGCATTGTCGGTTATATTATATGCTCGTGGAGGGAACTTTTTTTATATTAAAGTCATATTACCACTTACGTGAAAATAAGGACGAAAAGTGCATACAACAATATTATAACTTATCACGATGGAGCTCAGGGTTTATGATAGGACAATGCTGATTATTGTTCAAGAGTTTCTGAAAAACTGGCTAATATTTATCGCGATCAACTAACATTCCTATTCAGAAGTCATTGAACAGAAAGACAATTCCTGTTGGGTTCAAACTGGGCGTGTATCAAACCAGATACCTAGGCACTCGTTAACATCTGTCAGTTTAACCTTCCACAAGGTTGGTACATACTTTGTTACGTAGAACAATGATTTCACAAAGTGTAGTCTGTCGTCTTACATCAAACATGTTGATATCGTGCACTTGCAATAGTAACATAACTGTGCATCAAATTAAACATTATCCCCCGTCAAAACTCTCGCTACCACATCGAGCAACAATCATAGATGATTTGTTTACAATTATGATCAGAACATTGACCCTAAATAATTTAAGTCATTTCGTAAAATGAAAATAAAATATAACTTTGTTCTAGATAATACAAAGACAATCGTAGAACATGCTTTATTTTTGTATCTTGGGTTGCACAATTGAGACTGCTGAACGTGTAAAAAGAATCAGTAATAATGTAATTGAAGTTGTTTTCCGCCAAATGTAATTCAACTTAATTCTATTATGGTGGTTTCAAACCTCCCATAAACGACGATGACTACAATGCCGTATACATTTTGTTTAACATCCAAGGCATGCCCGGTAAACCCCACTAATCCCCA
Organism: Dreissena polymorpha; assembly: GCF_020536995.1. Lineage (NCBI taxonomy): Eukaryota > Metazoa > Mollusca > Bivalvia > Myida > Dreissenidae > Dreissena > Dreissena polymorpha. The sequence goes on from NC_068360.1 coordinate 44,003,762, forward strand.
ATAGGGATACGCTTAATATTACAAGTTGTACTTCCGGGGATACATACATTGACAGGAAAACTGTGAAAAAAATAGCCCTAAGAGGTGAGTCGTTTAGATTTTTTCTCACAAATCTCAATGCTATTGACCGCATACGCATTATATATGGTAAAGTTTTACTTAATATTGATTATTGTTTTGAATACGTCCTGAAATCGCTTTCCTGGTGCTGACCTAGATAGAGGGGGTAGCATTTCGCATTTTCATCGAAATTCGTACTCGTAACAGTCAGATATTTTTTTTTCATTTTGTAATATGTTAATATTTAAAATTGCCAGCTACATAGGGAATCTTCCCTCTTTGTCCGAAATCGTTTAGGAACGGTCACAATTCACCAAAATCTAATATTGATACATTAGTGGTATTGGGATACATAAGTATTAGTAGTAAGCATATCTCGCGTTCGTGTTAATTACTTTGGTAATTGAGTTATATTGTCGATCAGCACGAAATGACGGCTACAAGGTCTACTAATATATTTTGATAGAAATGATAACACCATCATTATAACTATTGGACTTATGTTTTGATTGGTTGATTTGTCATTCTTTTGTTCTTGCTGAAACACTAATCAACAATACATGAACTTAATTTAAGTACTTTGTTTCATTGATCATTATATTGATTCTGACGCACGGCTCCGGGTACGACAGTCTAATGAAAAGCCAGTTAATTTTTGTTAATGTAAACTAGTGGGCAATTTTAATAAACTTGTACAGGAATGATCATTTCATGGATCCATGCAGATGTTATCTTAATCGTTCTGATCGTTCACTGCTATAGCAGTATACTAGAGCAAAAAAATTGCTCTGTGAAAACATTTTTTTTTTCAAATGACATCTCCTGAGCACCAACGTTTTCATTGATTCGTTGAGTGATATGGGGGCAATCATGGCCCTTTTGTTTTTGTGTGTTTTTTTCTTCGAATTGATTGTGCATAAAGTATTTGTTAAGTGATAAATCTCTTGATAATATTATTGCTCAGTCTGAGCTATTGTGTGATAATGACTGTGCATTAATTTATTTGTTTTGGTGATCAATTTTTTGATAATTATATTGCTCAGGCAGAGCTTCTGGGTGATAATTACCTTTTCAAGAAGAGCATTTATGTGATAATACCGCTCAGAATTGTAACTTGTTAACGAATAATACAAGACCATTCAAGTAAGGCTCAGCCAAATTATTAAGTATAATAGGCTCATTTAAAAAAACGCAGTTATGCAGTAATTGTTTTTTTTACAAATATGGTAAAAATGTGCGGAATCTCTTAAATATCAAATATTCACAATAGTTTTCGCTAAGTGATGAATTGATTATGTTATTAATATAAATATAAATGTAAATCTTAAAAAAAGGATTTTATAAACATATTAAGGTACCAAATGTGGTATAGTCTATTATTCAAAGAAATACTTTGTTGGTGCAGCCTTATTTCTGTTGTTTCTTTTAAGATACACTGTTCGTTTCGCTGTTACTGTTACACATGAATGACTCTTGCTTATTTGTATTTTCTGAAATAAAATCGAAGACATGTAAAGATTTAACAAAGTTGACGGACCGATATAATATTCACACATGTTTGTCTGAAGTAGCAGGCGTCAAATAGCAAATTACAAATACTGCAGTGTAGGTTTATTCAAATAATAAGAAATTGCATAACATATAACAAAGTGATTGTAACATTTCGATTGGAATAAATATGTTCATTTCAAAATCAGTTCCCTTAATGTGAGCCACTTTCAACCCGTCTGCAGCCAATTGTATAAACAATTTAACCACAAGGTTACCTGCAAAATCGCGGTTACCGCTGTGATTACCGCGTCTCGGCGGTTTGTATAAATCAAAGCGCCGTAGGCGCTGAAGGCCTGGGGCTAGATTTAGGGTGCTTGGAAAGAAGTGTAGTGACTAAACTGAAGTAAATGTAAACGGATCCACGCTATTTTGCTGCCAGATACAGTGTACATGTATGCTGATGTTATGGAGTTGACGGTTTAATATGTTACTCGTGCTTAATATGTCTATCTAGTTTTAAACACTTCGACCTTTAAGCTAAGGTCATTCAATGGTCAAGGTCATCATAAAATAGGTCAGTGGGAAGGTCTTGTCCAAAGGTGAGTTATGGACAAAAATAAAGTAAATCCAATCATGAACCACAAAGTTATGGTGAATGTTAAGTTATTGGGTGCTTTGACTTTTGAATTCAATGGCCAAGGTCATCAAGAAATATGTCCGTTGGAAGGTGTTGATCAAAGTAAAGTTGTGTACAAATATCAAGTGAAAAAAATATTCTGTAGTATGGAAGTTATAGGCAAAAGTATAATTGTTTGGACAGACAGTTCAGAAAACATATGCCTGCCTTTGAGGCATAAAAACAATGTTTGTATGAACAAGTTTAAATTAAATATTAGATTTATGGTTGTATTTAACAGACAAACATTTTCAAGAGATGAAGAGGAAGATTCATAAGTAAGGCTAGGTTTCTTTAACTGAAGTGTTAATCGGATGTCAAGCTTCTCATTTATACTCTGGACAAGCAGTATCAAGTGTTGACAAGAGCACTGCCAACGGGTGCAGGACGCTGGAATACAAGTGCTTGACACAGACTAAGTTTCAAATCCAAAAAGAGAAATAGTTTCCTCATGTCAATAGAAGAAGGTCATCACATAATCATTCTACAGGAGTGTTGAATTTCAAGTTGAAAGCTTTCAATGATTTAGAAATTGAAGTCGGAAAAGGGGAATAACTCTTACAAAATGATGAATAGTTGTCTTCTGTTGTCAGTAGATGAAGGTGTTGATATTCTACAAGTGCATAGAATTCGAAGTTGAAAGCTTCGATAGTGTTTGAGAAATTGTAAGTCGGTAATGACAAGGGCTGTTTGTAAAAACATGCATGCCCCCCATATGGACTGTCCGTTGTAGTGGCAGTCATTGTGTGAATACGTTTTTTGTCACTGTGACCTTGACCTTTGACCTAGTGAGCTGAAAATCAATAGGGGTCATCTGCGAGTCATGATCAATGTACCTATGAAGTGTCATGATCCTAGGCAAAAGCGTTCTTGAGTTATCATTCGGAAACAATTTTACTGTTTCGGGTCACCGTGACATTGAACTTTTACCTAGTGACCTGAAAATCAATATGGGTCATCTGCGAGTCATGATCAATGTACCTATGAAGTTTCATGATCCTAGGCGTAAGTGTTCTTGAGTTATCATCCAGAAACCATTTATACTATTTCGGGTCACTGTGACCTTGACCTCTCACCTAGTGACCTCAAAATCAATAGGGGTCATCTGCGAGTTATGATCAATCTACCTATCAAGTTTCATGATCCAAGGCCTAAGAGTTCTTGATTTATAATCCGGAAACCATTTTACTATTTCGGGTCACCGTGACCTTGACCTAGTGACCTCAAAATCAATAGGGGTCATCTGCGAGTCATGCTCAATGTACCTATGAAGTTTCATAATCATAGGCCCAAGCGTTCTTGAGTTATCATCCGGAAACCAGCTGGTGGACGGACCGACCGACAGACAGACCGACCGACCGACATGTGCAAAGCAATATACCCCCTCTTCTTCGAAGGGGGGCATAATAAATGAACAAGTACGCAGATCAATTTAATGAACAGAATGTTCAAAAACACGTAGGACATGGAAGGTTATTGTTTTTAACGTCAAAGCGTAATATAATTTTGCATAATTTAGTATTAACAAAAAATCTAGCTCTACAAATAATTTTAAATGTTAGAAACAAGAAAAGTGGCATGTATTTCTCCTCCTTTTGTATGAATATAAAAATATGTACTCTAAATGTAAAAGGGCTAAATAACAAAGACAAACACACTTACATTTTCAAATGGTTAGACGAAAAAAAGTCTTTTACAGGAAAATCACATCACACGTACCTTCGCACAAACATTGAAAAGTGCATGGGACGGAGTTATTTATCTTAGGCGGACAACATACAAATAAACAAGGCATCACTTTACTGATCAAAAGTAATACAGGAATAACAGTGGATAACTTGAAAGAAATAATGATTGGCAGACAAGCAAGTATAGATATAACAAGCAAATTCGTTGAATTGATATCCCCCGTCAATATGCTGCTGGACACAAAAGTGTTATATTTGACACTCAAAAAAGCATTTTTTCAAGATAAAAAGGGCCATAACTCCATTATTAACAGATGATGTACAATGCCATTTGGCGTGCATTATTATCTTATCAATATATATACTCATTCCAAGTTTCAATGAAATCCGCCAAAGCACTTTCAAGATATGGCTGCCGACACGCGAACAAATGCATTTTTTCAAGATACAAAGGGCCATAACTCCAGTTATTAACAGATGGTGTACAATGCCATTTGGCGTGCATCATCCTCTTATCCATATATATACTCATAATAATTTTCAATGAAAACCGCCAAAGTACTTTCAAGATATGGCTCCGGACACAAAAGTACCTATAGTAAAAAGCATTTTTTCAAGATACAAAGGGCCATAACTCTGTTTTTAACAGATAGATGTTATACCATGCCATTTGGCGTGCATCATCCTCTTATGCATATATATACTCATACCAAGTTTCAATGAAATCCGCCGAAGCACTTCCAAGATATGGCTCCGGACACAAAAGTGCCAATAGTAAAAAGCATTTTTTCAAGATACAAAGGACCATAACTCTGTTTTTAACAGATGGTGTACGATGCCATTTGGCGTGCATCATCCTGTTATGCATATATATACACCCAAGTTTCAATGAAATCCGCCAAAGCACTTCCAAGATATGGCTCCGGACACAAACGTGCGTATAGTAAAAAGCATTTTTTCAAGATACAAAGGGCCATAACTCTGTTTTTAACAGATGGTGTACAATGCAATTTGGCGAGCATCATCCTCTTATGCATATATATACTCATACGAAGTTTCAATGAAATCCGCCAAAGCACTTCCAAGATATGGCTCCGGACACAAAAGTGCCGGACGGACGGACAGCTGGACGGACGGACAACGCCAAAACAATATCCCTCCGCCTCTGGCGGGTGATAATAATACACGAAACACAATTAACATTAATAAACGTTTACGGCCTGAATATAGATGAATCCAAATTTTATGAAATATTACATTCCAATAAAATAAATAACAAAGATAAAAACATTTTAGTTGGAGGTGATTTCAATATCGTTCTTTATGCATAATTAGAGATAAAAATAATGGAAATCTTTATACTCACTCCAAAAATAGGAACATTTTGAATAACATAGTTGAAAACTTACAATTTGGTGGCATAATACTTCGTGCACGGGCACAGCATGTTGAACACAATGAAAACAATACAAAATACTTTGCAAACAATGCAAAAACTTACAAACGAACAAAAAACTATACAGAAACTAGTAGTTGATGACAAAGACATTACAAATAGAAGTCAAATACTAGAAGAACGCATATTTTTTAAAAGATCTATAAACAAAAATGTTGAAAATAACACTCTCTTAAGAAATACACATCATGCTTTAATTGAAGAGGAACACACAATAATTTGATGTGCCTGCACTTCCAGCTTGTTAAGTGAACAATCAATCGTGTCACATGTTATCTCACATGATGACTCGAATAAACAGCCTCAGACAATGAACAGGAGCAAAATTTAAGTGTACAATTTCGAGTATTGAAAGTCTCATTCTTTAATCAACCATAATCTAATCTAGAAGTAAAAATGCACTTTTGCCTTTCATAGATAAACTTTCTAAACGACTTTTTGGCACTACAACAGTGGATCAGGTCAATTTCCTTGCTGATCACATGAATAAACTAACCATTTATAAGAATGGACAACTGTATGTCAGGTATTAAATATAACATGCTACCAAACAAATTTATTGACTGTGGATTGCAATCAACATCCTCAAATATGCACCAAGTCATTGATTATGTTACAAGTATTCTTATGGATCAAATAAGAGAAACCAGTAGCATACATGATGAATTAGAAGAATTTAAGTTAGGAGTTCCAGATTTAATCTATGGAAAGACATGTACTCAATGAATGATTTTCTGTTTGCAAGAAATGAATCAAGCTTGTTTGTAACTATAAAACTTCTAATTTTATAACTGAAAGATCCTTTGCATTTATACAAGGTCGAGTCTTTTCCTGTACCTATAAATGCTACATCTCATGATCTGTAGATGAAACTCAAATATTAAATATCCCTGCTTTCTTATTGATAACTAATGAGTGGCTAGACCCAATTAAACTGAATATGTAGGGTCCAGCCTCAAGTATTGTAAAAATATTTTTGCCTAATTACTTCTTCATGTTGTATATTGGCAATCTTTGCAAATGACAAAATCAAGCAATTATATGCGTAATTTCAGGTATGTTTAAAATGCCATTATACCTACAGCAAACAAAACTATATTTAAAACACTATGAATACATGTATACATATCCAAGTGACATCAAATTAACAAAACCAAATTATTTATTTTGCCTATTAAAAGATTTTAAGACTTGTTACTTGAAAAAGAACAAGGGCTGTTTGTAAAACATGTATGCCCCCCATATGGGCTGTCAGTTGTAGTGGCAGCCATTGTGTGAATACTTTTTTGTCACTGTGGTGGTAGTGGAGGTGGTGATGGTTTCATGATACCAGGCGTAAGCCTTCTTCCGGAAACCATTTTCCCTATTTCCAGTCAACCATTTTACTGCCTCATTTCACTGTAACCTTTGACCTTGTGACCTGGAAATCAATAAGAGTCATCTGCCAGTCATGATCAATGCCCCTATGAAGTTTCATGATCCCAGGCGTAAGCGTTCTTGAGTTATCATCCGGAAACCATTTTCCTATTTCCAGTCAACCATTTTACTGTTTCAGGTCACTGTGACCTTGACCTTTGACCTATTGACCTGAAAATCAGTAGGGGTTATCTGCTGGTCATGACCAATGTCCCTATTAAGTTTCATGATCCTAGGCGTAAGCATTCTTGAGCTATCATCAGGAAACCATTTTACTGTTCCGAGTCACTGTGCCCTTGACCTTTGACCTAGTGACCTGAAAATCGATAGGGGTCATCTGCCAGTCATGATCAATGTACCTATGAAGTTTCATGATCCTAGGCGTAAGCATTATTGGGTTATCATCCTGAAACCATTTTACTGTTTCGAGTCACTGTGACATTGACCATTGACCTAGTGACCTGAAAATCAATAGGGTTCATCTGCTAGTCATGATCAATATTCCTATGAAGTTTCATGATCCTAGGCCTAAGCATTCTTGACTTATCATCCGGAAACCATTTTACTATTTGGAGTCACTGTGACCTTGACCTTTGACCAAGTGACCTTAAAATCAATAGGAGTCATCTGCCAGTCATGATCAATGTACCTGTGAAGTTTCATGATCCTAGATCTAAGCGTTCTTGAGTTATCATCCGGAAACCATCTGGTGGACGGACCGACCGACATGTGCAAAACAATATAGCCCCTCTTCTTCGAAGGGGGGCATACAGATAACAAACAAGTGGTGTCATCATCCTTCGAAAACGAGAAAAATTGCCGATATCTAGTCACGAGTCTTTTTTTTAAAATAAATTGTCAAACAAGAGCTGTCACCATAGAATGACATATGCCCCATATAAACGGTTTGATAGAAGTTATAGCATTTTTCGAAACCTAAACGCAGATTTCGAAACCTTAAACGCGGACCCTAAGTTCAAGGTCAAGGTCACAGGGGTCAAAATGTTTGTGCGTATGGAAAGGCATTGTCTATATAAACATGCACACCAAATATGAAGGTTATATCTCAAGGGACATAGAAGTTATGAGCATTTTTCGAAACCTAAACGCAGATTTTGAAACCTAAACGCAGACCATAAGTTCAAGGTCAAGGTCACAGGGGTCGAAAATTTGTGTGTGTATGGAAAGGCCTTGCCCATATACATATGCATACGAAATATGAAGGCTTTATATCAAGGGACATAGAAGTTATGAGCATTTTTCAAAACCTCAACGCAAAGTGTGACGGAAAGACGGGCAGTCCGATCACTATATGCTCCCTTTTCTTCAAAAAGGGGCATAAAAAACATAGCAAAAGGAAATTACAATCTTCGAACATAGAAATCATCTACAATGTATGATTGAATGAAAAATAAAGAAAACAAGAGCGTCAGAGGACAGCGCGCTCGACTATTCGAGTGCTTGACAGTATAACATATGCCATCATGGGGAAATTAATCAAATTAATCAATAAGGTCAAGGTTATTGTTCAGGTATATTTTCAACAATCTATTGAGCATTTGTAAAGACATAAAACAAACTAATAAGATTTTTTTTCAAGTTTGATAGCAATAGCTTGGGTGGGATGTTTGGATGGTCCTTCAAAAATTAAGTAAATAAACATTTGTTTCTTTTTTTAGACCATGTTTCAAAGAAAAGAAAAAAATGTGGAATGGGTAGGGGGGGGAGGGTTGAGCGGGTGTATAATGTGGGGCGTGGTCATTTATTAGAAAGTCTTTCAAAAATATAAAAGGAAAACAAATTTATTTTTTTTTAGGGGGGGGGGGGGCTGCAGGGATTCTGAGGTTGCGGCTTGGGGTATTGTTTTGTTTGGGTGGAGTCCATTGTGGTATTCAGGTAAGTGTCGTGTTGTCAAATTATGAATAAAATCTTATCATACATTAAGAAGTTATGGAAATTTAACTAAAGTTTATTCTTGTGACCTTGAGAGTCAAGGCATTCAAAGGTTGAGGTACAATTTAACTTGCCAGGTACAGTACCCTCATGGTATTAAGAAAATAATTGAAGTTTGAAAGCAATAGCTTTGATACTTTAGAAGTCAAGTAGATCTAAACACAAAATTTAAGAACATATTCAGTTACTTAGACAAAAAAGGGCCATAATTCTTACACAATGCTTGATACAGTTGTCTGTTCTTGTTTCATAGATTGGGGTCATGTTGGTAGAACAGTTTGCAAAATATGAAAGCAATATGTCAAGGGATATTGAAAATATTTGAGGTGGTACGCAAACTTTAGCATAGATTTATCAATAATATGCATATTCTAAATGGAGAAGGGCCATAATTTTACGAAATACTTCATACAGTTGTCTGTTATTGTTTATAGATTTGGGTCATGTGGTTAAAGAATTTTGCACGATATGAAAGCAATAGGTCAAGGGACATTGAAATTATTTGAGGTGGTACGCAAACTTTAACATTGATTTAACAATAATATGCATATTCTAAGTGAAAAAAAGGGCCATATTTTTTAAAAAATGGTTGATACAGTTGTCTGCTCTTGTTTAAAGGTTGGAGTCATGTTGGTAAAGAATTATGCAAAATATTAAAGCAATATGTCAAGGGACATAGATAATATTTGGGGTTGTACGCAAACTTTAACATTAATAGTATGCATATCCTAAGTGTACAAAGGGCCATAATTCTACAAAATGCTTGATTCAGTTGTCTGCTCTTATTTAAAGGTTGGAGTCATGTTGGTAAAGAAGCATGCAAAATATTTACCCCCTAAGCAATATGTCAAGGCACATAGGAAATATTTGGGTTGGTACGCACACTTTAACATGTGTACGCTCACGCTCACGCCGACGCCGGGGTGAGTAGGATAGCTCCACTATATATATTTCATATATAATAGGCTTTATAATTAAAAGCTAAAACTAGGAGGTCACCAGTGAAAACGAAAAGTTCCCGCTTTACAATCAAGATTACCCCCCTTTTCCAGAAACGCCATACTAAATTTGAGATTTTTATATGTGAGCATTAAGATGAGCTAAATGTTCAAAATTATTATAAATAGATAAAAAAAGAGGAAAAGCCTATAATAAATCCATAAACATATAAACATACATACATCTCATATATCATGTGTGAGATGGAACCTACTCAGAGCAGTAAGATTTGCTAACCTTGTTTGAAATTGCACGTGAAATGCGTTCTTCTATAAATAAGACTTGAAAATGTTACAGGGAAATAAGAACATTAATAATTAAGTAACAAGGCACATATAATCATTCAATCAAACACGTTTAAAGTAAAATAGATTTATCAATGTATCAATGACTAGTGATACTAGTGATGTTAAACATTAAACTTATTATGACAAACAAAACAAATACACGATTGTCATGGTAGTTCTTTGAAGAACTTCGACAGGTTTGAATAAGTGTCTCCAAAAGACGCTTGGCATTGGTGACCCTAGGCTGAATGTCAAAGTTATTCATTATAAAAATGTTCTTGAGACCATCGCGTTCAAAGATCATTTTAAGATGCATAAGGTTGAGTCCAGAGCCAGCTATAATATTTATGTTGTTGCAGCATTGAACACATGACTGTAAACAAGAACACTCAGTGACTGCAAGTTCCTAGCTTTTTTACGGGTTGAATTTGAGTCCATAATCTGTCTGGTTTCATTTTCCTCCTGCACAGGTAATCAGCATACAATGTATCACTGAAGTGTTGAAGTTGATATTTGACTAGTACATGTACTTATATTCAGACAGGTTCATAAGATCATCAATTAGTTTCAGTCGAACAAAATTATGCACAATTGCAAATTGTGTATGAATAATTTTAACCATTTGTATTTATTTAAATAAAAATATTTGGTCTTTTCTTATTAATTTGGCTTCAATAAGCCTTCTCAAAGTTGTTTCTATAAATTGACAACATTTTCTTCAAGTTATTTAACAAAATAATTATATACAGATGTCAAATACACAAGCACTTGTATAGGAGTAAGAACTGATATGAGTGTTTCATGAGAAGTGTGAAATGATCCATTATGATATGCGTCATCGTTTTTATTTATTCAAACATTCACGACATAGAATGTCATTACTAGTATTTTATATGATAAACCCCTTTAAACTGGATTAATAAGAAAGTGTAAACACCACATATCCAGTAAAGATAATACATGTATTTGGTATTAACATTTGGATGAAGAATGTATAATACATTCTTCATCCAAATGTTAATACCGAATACATGTTTTATCCCTACTGGATGTGAAACTGACTATTAACGTTACATTTTATTTATTACTTAAAACATTGGTTCTACATTAACAATCACATAAATCAGCGAAATATCTACTTCGTTTCCATCTTATAAGCCTGTCTGCTATAAAGGAGATAGTTGAAACTTGATGAATGAACGTTCTTCCCGCATGTATTTCCATTTTCTTTAAGTTTAATTGATCATTGGAACATACATGTACAGTGTTGACAAAAAGTAATTAACCGTTCCTGGACCACCAATGTTGTTGATCATTGCTGAAAGATAATAAATATGCAGCATTTTAATTTGAATAACCATAATACATAATTTAGGTGATCACAAAAAAGTATATCATTTTCAGAAGAGTAATTTTTGTATTTGGGACATAATATACTTTTTTGTTGTTTGTTTGAGGAAAACATCAATACTCGGTCATAAAATTCAAATATGCTGTCCTTGATTTCCATGCATTTACAACACAACTTTTTCCTTACATGGCACATTTTCGGTATCGGGTCCGTTCGTTCGCCCTATATTACCATTTCCATATCGGGGTATGAACACAATGTACACAATATAAAGTGCATCATTTATTATTTTATATATAAGCTGTATATATTAAATTTATAAATTATTTGTACATTAATATGTGTATTATAATCATTAAGATTATGAGATTTTGAGTGTAACTTCTTGCGTTGTTTATGGTTCTTTCATTCAGCAATATATAACCACCGTCTGTCGGATTATCTATATTCTTGTAATCTTGTCGATCCCTGCATAGGCAAATAAATTATAATTCATATAAACATCATTAAATCTCAATAAAAACATCATCAATATTCAATTTACTAAACTTATCAATGTCCGATAATTCTCGCGTGTATTGCGCTGTGTGATGTAGCAACTGGCCTTTATTGATCGTTGTCGATTAATTAAGAGATTAAAGAGATAATGGTCTGTGTTAATTGATTGATTGAGTGTCGTTTTAACCTAATTTAGTTAACATTGAGAACAATTACTAAATCATATAGAAATTAGTTATGTAGAATATGATTATTTAGTTGAAACTATTATCCTAAAGAGTATACTAAATATTGATGCATGCATAAATCATGTTTATAAAACAGAACTGTATTATTATTAATTTTTAGAAATTTATCTTTAATATGATTATAAGCGTATGATTAAGTAAATAAACATAAATTATGTAAATGAAACAAAGCGGTATATTTTAAATTGTGTAGAAAATGGCCTCAAAGAAAATGTTCAATTATAATGAATACATTAAGGTATAAGATTATTATTATTTAATTATATAAATATTAAAATGTTTAGCAGCGCAACTTAAAGGCCAATTTCGTAAATTATGTAAACGGTCTCCAAACGGAGGGATAAAATGTCAATTTATATTATAACCTTAGTCGATTTCGTCCGCCTTTTCATTAAAAAGACCATTTATTGTATAAGCAAACCAAAAAGACCGATATATATGATAAATGACGTCTTCGGTGATAGGTTTCTCTTCCGCAATGAGGCTTATCGTCAGGCCCAACGGAATGATGGTTTGCATTTCATATGCAAACAGTGTGGGGAAAGAAACTGGCCAGAAATCACCGACACCGATGCGGATGAAGATGAAAGAGCACTCACCAACACTGACCAACAATCGATGGGCAACTCAATTTACGAGAACGCTTCATTAATGATTATGAATTTCATAAAATGTGCTTAACTATATTATACTCGATTGCCATGTAAGATAATACACATATTTCCAGAATGCTTCTGAACAAGAGTTCCACATTCTGGCGGTGTAGCGTGCGAAGTAAAAAAAATGCGTTGTCACGCGACAGTCCTACAGAAAGGCAGTGACTTCCGTCTATGCTTTAATGCGCACGTGCACCCAGCTGACCCGAAGCTTTCTCTTCGAGCGAAGTCTTCCACCATTGTTAGTTATTGTACATGAAACGTAATGTTTTAACATATTTAAATTATTCATTTAAACATGGGACGACAATTTCAGCTTTTATGGAATTTTTCGTTTAAATGATGTCTCCAGTTAAGTTAACGCGGAAAGTGTAGTCCCTGATTTAGCCCATGCGAACTGCACAGGCTAATCTGGGACGACACTTTACGCACATGCATAATTCCCAGTAAATCATTATCGTATTTATGTTTTGTTATAGGTCAAACAGCGTATCAAGGAACAGCCTCATGCCCGGGCAATAAAGGTGTAACATAAAGTTTTCATTAATTAATCTAATAAACAATTAGAGAAAAATACTGCCCTTTGACGGCTTTGTTACAAACACGCTTAAACGTTAAAGAGCGCCGTCTTGATTTTTCACACATGTTGGCAAGTTTGTAGCTTAAGTTGTCATTTATATATTAAAATGTTTAAAAGATAACAAATTTCGTTATATTTATTGCTTCCCTGCTTTGATAATAAAATTTAGGGCGAACGGACCCAGGGCGAACAGGATTTAGGGCGAACAGGATTTAGGGCGAACAGAAATTAGAGCGAACGGACCCGGATTCCACATTTTCTTTTTCAAAATGAAAGCAAATACCCTGTATGAGCCTGATTATGTGGTAAAAATCACTGACAGGGTGCACTTTTCCTACAAAATCTACTTTACTCCAATTATGAATAATGAAACTGTTATACTGGAAAAAAAGCAAAATCTATGTACCTGTTCCGAGCTTTGTGTTGATAGCAAAACAAGGCATTCCTTTCTTGAAAAGTTGAAGACTCTTCTTTACGTGATGGGTTTTGCCGTACGATAACCCGTTCACATGGCTACAGTCATCACACAAGCATAAATCCACTTTATCCCCTTTTACTTCTCACCAACAATATAAAATGTTGTAAGTGACACGGGTTCTAAACGTTATTCTTCACAGTGGTCAAAATTTTCAAGCGTTTCCAGGAATCGTTTGTTTCCATAAATATCAACACTGCCATGCATTAGTTGACGTTTATCATTAACTCCAGTCAAATTAATATGAACAATAATAACAATTTTATTAATCTTTCTCTATCAATATAGCAAATTGCTTTTTCTTTAAACGACCAATCTGTCAGGTACAATGTCGGCCATATTTGTTGTGTATTTAGCGGATCCTACATTTAGTATTTCATAGCGTATTTATAGAATATTCGTAGTTTTCAGCACATTCCCGGATAACGTTCGGATTGACGGATATGTACGAAAGAAGGAGATATTGCACATTAGAGAGCTAATACCTTAAAAAAATGTATCAGAAAAAATATTTCGTACTGTCTCCGTAGACACTCGTATATTTTCGGCCTAGACCGTCAAGTGAGGAACTTATTCTCGCATGAATATGCAAACAATAATAAAAACTATGCCGTGCCCAATGCTTAGGAATTTTGCTTCAATAATATTTTTTACACGTTTTATGACACTGTCATGTTATATAGTGATGTTCTGTATTCACAATGCGGGTTATTGAGAACTTCTTCGCAGGAACCTATTTGTTTGTATTGGTCCCTCTTCTTTGACTGCGCATGAATGACCGCCAAGTGGTAAATCGGACTTTTCCAAATTCATTCATTCGTGGTTGTTTTGGCAGCCAGCCAAGTCAGCTTATCTCAAAAAACGGTATGAGTACTATGGCCTAGGTGCTTCGCTCCAGGCCAAAAACGACGTTGACGCTAACCGCCCTATTACCGCGGTTATTTGTAACCCACCTCTACTAGCTTGGTTAGATGCTGGTTCCCACGCGGACTAATGACCAACATGGCGGACGTCCTCTATTTTAGACACAGACAACAGCGACGATTTCGACGAATTGACTTACAAACGAATGGACTTGATGACGACGAACTGCGCCGAAGGTATAGGTTTTCTGCCCGGAGCCTAGACAGACTTGTCGACCTCTTGGACCCCATTTTACGACGACAGACGCGACGAAACAGGTCTTTGTCAACACGACAGCAGTTACTTATAACTCTTCGATTCTTTGCTACTGGGAATTTTCTTCAGGTTATCGGCGACATCTTCGGCGTTTACCCCCGCTAAAAGTTCACTCCAGATTTCTCTTACTCGAGCAAACATGCCCGGACCGCCCGATCCATGGTCCGCTCTAAGCTTGTGAATGTTTCTTTTCATGAAATCTGTAATCACGTCAATGTCTCTGTCGCTAAAAGCTTTAGCCCGTTTTGCAGAGTCCATTTTTTAAAACGTCTTCTGTGAAATTGACAATTTGCGCGAAAATGACGTCATGTTTAGTATTGCATTCTTGGTAATTTTACTGTGGTAAGTTAACAAATTTCAATGGTTAGGTAACCGCGCAGTAACCATCGTTTATACAAATGAAAATAAACGGTGGTAACCTAACCATGTAAATAACTGCGGTAATCAAATTACCACAGTTAATATAAACCATCGTTTATACAATTGGCAGCTGGTAGTCAACACGTTTGCTCCAGTGATTCAGTACGCATAACTGGATCGCATTGGTTGGTCGCCTTTTAGCGGCTAGTGAAATCCAGAAAATTTAACAGGCTTTTGTTTTGACTGCCTGCCCCGACGCCGTGCGTCTGTATCAAAGTAATGATCCCTGAAACAAATTGCTCAAATTAAGTGCACGTATTATTAATCAGTGTTAAAGCAAGAAAACAATTGAATGACAAATCAAACCAGCAAAATATAATTCCATCAGTAATAATGACAGTGTTATCATCACTGATATTATTAGAATATATTAGTAGACCTTAGAGTAATCATTTCTTGCTGCACATCAATATGACTCGCCCCACGTTAATTCACACGAACGAGAGATATGCTGATTACGAATACAACTTATGTATCCCAATGCCACTAATGTATCCCTATTGTATTTTGGTGAATTGTGGCCGTTTTGCGACAAAGGAAATTTTGATGAAGCTGGCAATGTTAAATATTGAAATATGACAAAATGGATAAAATATCCTACCTTTACGAGTAAGAGTTTTTATGAAAATGCGAAATACTACTCACATTGGCTATCAAGGTCAGTATTATGAAGACGATTTCGGGATGGATTCTTAAAAATAATCTATATTAAGTTCAAATTTACCATAAATAGTTTGTGTTCGGTCGAGTAGGATTGAGCTTTTTAGGAGAAATGTCTCCCAGTAGAGCATATATGTGAAAAATCAAAACGACTCACCTCTTTAGGCTCCATTTTGACAGATTTCCTGTCAATGTATGTATCTCCGTAAGTACAACTTCTGATTTATAAGCGTATCCCTATTGGGGATTCATAAGTTGGTTAACCGGGCGTGCAAGGCGTCAATCAAGTTTAAGCCCATATAAGTGTTGTTTGTTTCTTTATGGTGATCAAGTAACGAAACAAAATATCATGGTCATCATTTAAGCGTTAACATTTCGTTTCTGACCTTCGACCTCAACGTATGACCTTGACATTGAAGCCGTGTGGCTCTTATGTAAAGGTTACCAATTATGCCATAATTTTGAAATCCTTCATTTCATTGGGAAATAATAATCAAGAAAAAACAGCACGAATACTGTCAACAAGGCAGAAGGGAATCTAGACGAACCGACATACTTACGTAAAATATATTTCTTTAACGGTCTATGTTTCCAAAATAAGTTGACAAGATTCTATATTTAGTGAGGGAAGTTATAGAACTTACGTGTTAACAAAAGATGTATAAATTTGCTAGCCTTATATAATGTAAGCGTAACACGCAATTGTTTGACGTTGTGTATTCACTATTCGTCACGTTGATAATGAAATTCTCATTTAACATACACCGTTTATAATTATGTGTATTAATCTGTAGACAACCTTCACACCCAGGCCGGGAAAGTTATAAATTACAAATTAGTTTTTATCATATGTAAAATATTGAGGACATAAGGAAGTTTTGGGTGGTAACAATCATAAGTGTTTAAAAGGTGTTTTAAAGGGGCCTTTTCACGTTTGGGTAAATTGACACAATTGAAAAGAGTTGTTTCCGATTCGCAAATGTTCGATTTAGTTATATGTGTGAGGAAACAGTAATACTGAACATTTACCATGCTCTAAAATAGCCATTATATGCATCTTTTGACGATTTAAAAACCCGAAAATTATAAAGCGTTGCAACGCAAAACGAATTAATAATTTGGAGAGTTCTGTTGTTGTCGTTATATTTTGTGAAACTACGAGGATTGGTTATATTAAGTATAAAATACACCTGTTATTGTATCCGGAAGTATGGCCGAGTGGTCCGAGTGGGAGACTTTTTACTCCTGGACTCCAGGGGTCAGAGCCCTGCTGAGGGTTACCTTTTTTCTTTTTTCTTTTTGATATTTACTTGAGTTTTTTTTATATCCAATGTTAACATTTATCAATATAAAGCATTTAATGACAAACTTCAAAACATGTCAAAATCCGTGAAAAGGCCCCTTTAAACCCCAATTATTATGCACTGCAATAAACCGGCGAGCATTAACACCTGATTGAAAATGTGAAGATTTATAATTTACCATTACGATAGGAAATATATGTCAAAAGTACTTATATGATATACATTATGTCATATGCAATATTACGTGTAATATATGAGTTTCCTTTCAAAATAACCACTGCAAACAATAATGTAGGTCACAGAGTAGGTTTCATTTACCTTCTTCGTAGAAATCTATATATATGCGCAGTCAAAAAATCGCAAATCACTTCCTGGTCAATAAGCAGGTGTTTCGTCTGTTCAAGCAGTGGGTTTTTGCGATTATTTCAGGTAAGATGTTTTCTATATACTGTATATATTATGTATATTACATGATTGAAATATTGATGAAAAAGTTACCGTCTTTGTGAAGAATTTATTGACTTTTTTGTTTCTACATAACTGGTGTAATTGTCCTTATCTAAAAACGAAATTGGTAATTGTTAAGGTCTGTCAAAGACCTTCTCACTCTTTCACAAGGATGGTACAAAGAGGCTTGTATAACAAATTAAACAATACATTATGTTCTCAGAAGTCAAAGTCACACTACAATTTTGGCTATCTTGTCCAATATGATTGTTATTTTAGATACGCCTGATTGTTATTTTAGATACGCCATTTTGTTCGGTATCTCAAATCGAAAGTAGTAATCGCTCAATGTCGGTTTGTCTTCTTTCCCATTTTGATATAAAGTGTGTTGTTTATATAGAAAAAAGACAAAATTAATTAAAGTCCTGAGTAGACAGTTTTATTGTATATAGTTGTCAATATAGCATCAGTGGCTTTCTTTGAGTTTATTGTATATGCTATGCAATGTTACTCCTTTTGTTTGCCATATCTTCAGTATTGGGCCAATATAATTTACGTTTCTGCGGTAGTGCTTCTATGATCACGTGTAGACATGTTTGAATTAATGTCTAAACAATTAAATCGTCCCACAGTGAAGAATTCTCAAATTAATAATGTTGCAGAATGATAAGCAAAGTGAGGTTATAAATGGTTTATTACAATGTCACATTTGAATGTCAAAAGAATAATGCGCTGTTGAAGCCAAGATACACACTTTAACAAAACAATATCCGGTAAGAACCGCATTGCGACAACAACAAAATGAACACCGTTATGATCTACAGTGAATCAAATAATGTATGCTTAATCGAATTCAAGTGTAATAGTTATTAGTGAAAGGTTGAACATTCCGCTTAATAAAAGATAAAGCTGCATCAATGGGGGCAGGCATCAAGTTATTTTGTATCTTCTCTCCTATAAAGAATAAAGAATTTTTTCGGTTGAAATGCTTGGTGGCCGAATACCGTAGAACAATTGATCAATTTGGTATGGCCTTAATTTGATATTTGACACTTGCGTTTAGAATATGTTTAAAAATACTTTTTTGATGCTCTGTTCGATGACACACGACTTTTGGTAAGTATTGACGTTTTTTTATATTGAATAATTATTAACCATATTATGATATATGAAATATGTTACACTATATAATTAATACATAAAACGATGCACGTCAGATCAATTGCATAATAAAAATGTTTGTTCACGGCGCAGTTTTAATAACTGCTTTCATACAAAAAAATCTGACATTTCCCCATACACAGATTGGATAGATGTTCTAATTGGTCACTAGATAAAGCGAAGAATAGAATGGAAACAAACAAATCCAAACGACAAACAAATATGTATTTATCAATGCGAAATTAATAATCAATTCATTTAGGTAATTACAAATGTTTAACCTCAGTTAAGTTCTCTAGCTGTATAAAAATAATTTGGAATTATTGTTTTAACACTCCGATCAGAGATTTGACGGGTTAAAAGCGTATATATATATATGGTATATGGTTATATATGGTAAAAACTAGGTAACTAAGTCACATCCTTGAAACACCTTGTACTTATCTTGTTTTACCATGCTATAAATCTAACCATCGACGACACAGATTTGTTATAGATAAATCTTGGTAAGAATGTTTATCTCGGTAAAATCTAGACCAAGTTCAAATTTTTGTTTGGTCGATGTGGATCGCTAAAAAACTATATAAAATCTTAATTAAAAACTAAAATGAACGTTCATTGCAAGCAGCTGATTAACGCTCTGTGAGGTACATATTTCAAATTTTGAATATTTTGTATAAGTGGTTGATGATCCAAATGCAAAAAAAAAACTATCCAAGTTGATTCAGATATGCGCAGAAAAACTAATTAAACCGGAAGTTACCTATGCGTTACGGATCAGTGATTCTTGAAAAAAATATTCTAAAAAAGTCTACACGAAACGAAAATTGGATAGGAACATGATTAATAGGTAATATAATGTCATAAGAATGGAAAATAGCATGGGCAGTTATTAATTATGTCGAATACACATGCATGTCCACGTGTAGTACATGATTTACAAAATAAATACTGCCAACTAAATTATAGCACGATACATGAATCATTCACCTTCTACGTGCAAATCAATACTTCTAGGCTTTAAAACCCTTTTGAGCAATAGCGAATAAAGCCTCTATTCAAGCTGTGCGACACGTTCATGTATTATATTGCTTAAACCGCTATTGATAAGTATGTCTAACACAATATTGAATATTTGTATTGATAATGGAAAAATGTTTGCACCAGTTCTCTCAATTATCAAATCGAAAGTGGCCATTGCATAAGTTTATTTCACATAAAAGGCCTCATTTATCTCCCCCAGGATGACATACGGTGGTATATAGGAACATCCGACAAAAACAAATGCAAGCAGTAGCCGAAAGTATTAGCCGAATTTCATGATTCTAACAATATCCTATGATGACATAACAAGCTTGTGTATAACAAATAAGACAAAGCAAACGAAAGTCCTATATATACCATTGTAAAGCATATTGTCAACGTATACAAACGCTAACTGTCTTTTGGAGCATATATTATTCCACGTTTCGTTTTGAATGTCACACGATCAATAATGAGCAAAATAGAGAATACACTTTCCGTGTGTATGTTCACATGTGCGGACTCTTGTCCATATATTTAAGTGATTATGAATTCTGAATTAGTCTGAATTTTAAGATTTTCACATTACTGATTATAACTATATAGATTTGTGTAAGTACATGGTTAATGTCAAACATTTTTATACACAGATGTAGTCTCGAACGAAGTTTCGTTAAACAAGAATCAGTTGCCACAAATCATGGTAACCTTTGTAGCATTTATTCCTCAAGTAACACACGGTCTACTAAACCGAATGCCAACGAAATTTTAATAGAGTCAGGTTAAACATATCATAGAACAGGCTGCACGGGAGGGGGGTTTGTGGCTTTTAAAAAATATTCTCAGCCTTCATCATGACTCATCAACAACAGAAATTTAACTATGTTGTGTAATTTTCCCGTATAACGGGTGTGTTAATATCATACACAATCGACTAGTGCAGGAAGTGATCAAGTCGCAATGAACAGCTATCGTTGGTCACTTATTTGCTTGGTCGAGCAAACACCAGTGGTGTGTCATATCTGTCCAATATCCCCAGCTAATGCATTATCAGTTATAGAAACAATGAATATACATATGCTCGTGGAGGGGAACGTTTTTATATTAAAGTCATATCACCACTTCCATGCAAATAAGGACGGAAAGTGCATTCAACAACAATAAATTCTCACGAGGGAGCTCAGAGTTTTTGAAAGGACAATGCTGATTATTGCTTAAGATTTTTAAAAGACATGGCTAATAATTAGCTAACATTTTCATTCGAAAGTGACTTAACAGAATCTGTTGGGTTCAAACTGGGCGTTTATCAAACCAAATACCTAGACACTTGGTTACATCTGTCAATGAACTTTCCACATGGGTTGTACATACTTTGTCACGTTGAACAATGCTTTCATCGAGTGTAGTCTGTCGTATTACATCGAACACGTTGATATCTTGCACTTGCAATAATAACAAAAGTGTGCATCAATCTAAACATTATCTATCGTCAAAACCCACACTACTACATCGATCAACTTTTATTATAATGATGATCAGAACATTAACTTTGTGCAAGATAATACGAATTAAATCGATAAAACATGCTTTAACTTTCTATCCTGGGTTACACAATTGAGGCTGATGAGCGTGTAAGAGGCATCAGTAATAATGTATTTGAAATTGTTGTTCGCCACATTTAATTAAACTCAATTTACTTATGGTGGTTTAAAAGCTCCCATAAATGACGATGACTATAACGCCGTATACATTTTGTTTACAATCCAATGCGTTATTAAAGATTAAGTGCAAATTAGTATAATTTGTTCCTTAATTGTGAACAAGTAACGAAAAAACAATCCTGGTCATTCTTTCAGCGTTAACATTTTGTCTCGTACCTTGACATTTAAGGCATCAATGTTGATCTTGTGTTAAGGTTTACAATTATGCCCTATTTTGAAATCTTTCATTTCATTGTGAAATAATAATCAAGTCAAACAGCCCGAATACTGGCCAACAAGGCAGAAGAAAATCAAGACATACCGACAGACTTACATGAAAAATCGTATTTTATAGGTCTTTCCTGAGTAAAAGAAGTATACACTTTCTAGGCATTGATATTGTAAGCGTATCTCGAAATATTTTGACGCTGTGATAGTTTTATGTATTCACGCATTAGTCATGTTGATAATGAAATTCTTATTTAAGAAATGCCGTTTATAATTATATGTATTAATTTGTAGACAACTTTAATAGTCGGGACGGGAAGGTAACAATTTACAAATAAGTTTTTATAAACTGTTTAATAATGAGGACATAAAGATGTTTTGGGTGGTGTGAATCATAATCTTGTAAAAGCCGTTTTATAGTTCATTCTATTTCTTAACCCAATTGTTATGCACTGTTAGAAGCAAGATACCATGACGACAATACGCATAGTGATACAGATTTAAGTAACGTATTAATAGACAGAACATTGGTAATAAATGGTAAATTTCATATCATAGAACGCACATTTATATCAGATGTCAGTGCCAAACATGGATTTCAAAATAACCACTGCAGATATAAATGTAGGTCTTGCAGTAGCTATCATTTACCTTCTACGTGGAAATCTATATATAGGCGAAGTAAAAAAAATCCCAAATCACTTCCATGGTCAATAAGCAGGTGACTCGTTTGTCAAGCAGTGGGTTTGTGCGATTATTTCTGGTAAGATGTTTGCTGAATACTGTTTTCATTATGTGTATGACATAACTGAACTTTGATATCGATAATGGCGTTACTGTATTTGTGATGATTTCATGAAATGTTATATTTTAAGGAAATGATGGCAATGTCATTTTGTTCTGTTCTCAAATCGAAATTGGTAATGGCTAAAAGTATGTTTCTAATTAAATGCATTCTTAATCGTAAACAGGGAGGCACGAAGTTGTTTATATAATTTTAAGACTCGAAGAAGAACGTTAATAGGAGACAATATCTCAATATTTTTTATTTAGTTAGCGTTTTTGTTCTTCTATCTCAAATCGAAAGTAGGACAAGCGTTATGTCGTTTTCTTCTCTTTCAGATGTTGATATAAAGGGCTCTTGTATTACACAATAAGACAAAATACAAGAATTTTCTGAGTAAAATATTTAACTGAATATAACAATCAAAATAGCATCAAATTCTGTCGTTTCGGTAGGTGTATATGATATGCAATTATACTTCTCATGTTTATCACACCACCAATGTTGGTCCATGCTAATTATGATTCTGCAGATGTGTTTGTATGTTCGTGTGTACACATGTTTGAATTATGTCCACAACATTCACACCTTCTGCACTCAAGACTTTTCAAATGAATAAGTTTCAGCAATGTTAAGTATTTTGAGACGGTGAGTTGCCAATAATCAGATTCGTAGGTCCAAAGATCATGTCACACTTGAATTTCAAAAGATAATAAAATAGTTTAGCTAAGATACTGCCCATTAACGAAATATTGTCAGATAGGAATTGGATTGGGAAAACACATCATGAACACAGTTATGATCCGGTGATATAATTGGTCTCACAGTGTATTGATTTAGTGTATTAATGCAGGTCTACAAAACCAATTGAACGGCTGCATAGGGACACGCATCTCGCTATTTTATGACATTCATTGTATAATAGGCGTGACAATGATAACAACATTCATTAACTAAATGATGAAAACCTAAATGAGAGAATATGATTTTATGTTTTTATTCCATAAATACTAAGTACATAATCACGCATTCATTTAATAATCAGCATTTTGGTAGTTTAATGCAGTAATATAATTGTTACAAGAAACTTTGTAAAAGTAGTGACAACAACGATACTATTGATGTCAATGAAATAATACACGTTTTAATTTATCTTAATTTCTAATTCATGTTATATTAAAGAACACTTTTTAGTTTTAGAGGAATACAATTAAACACTTTCCTTACCTGATAAATAAAAGGCGAATTCTGAGCAACGCAATTATATTTGAAATAATATACCGCACTTGTAAACCTCAGTCAGAACAAAACATAATTAAATTTTAAGTATTTATCAATACTTGTCTATACAAACGTAGATGGAGGTAAATGAATACAGTCTATATTAAGAATATACTTTACCACTTAAACTGGGTAAAGAAAGTCATTAAATATCGATAGGCATTTAAACATACCTGCTAACAAATAAGCATATCAATATTTAATATTTATATACAGTTTGGTATAATGTCATGTGTAGCAAGTGCGCATGCCGCTAGTAACGTCAATGAAAATTATTATGAACTTTATCATGAAAGCTCCAGCGGCTCTTTTCTTGCTATATTCATAACTAATATGTATTGTTAATTATATACATAATAAAACTCCATATTCTCCCGGAGGAAACTAGTTTTATTTAAGTCCAATGATGTATTACCTCTACAATGCACGGCATTGCATACAAATAAGTAAAACACCGACGGAGACACATTGATTGAGAGAGGACTAGGTTGGAAATTCTGCAAGGATCCATACTTGCAGAGGCAAGATCAGAATGGCATTCCCTGATGTAAGTATGGTATGGACAAAGTCACCGTGTTTAGCGCCTTCCAAACGTGTTGTCTACTCATTTTATTTATTTATAATTTATATTTTCCGCAATAGACAATTCGTTTATTAAGATTTAATCTGCATAAAATGCAGCATTACAAAAATGCATCTGCGTGGTTTTCCGCAGAGAGCACCTATCTATTTTAAACACTGTTTAGTTGATTCAAATCCACACCGTATATCCATCATTGCACTAAGATGGCCAACAATGAGTAAATCTCGACGCCAAAATCATCAGAAAGCGATTCTCAGTCTATTTGTCAAAATTAATACAAACTTATGCTATAAACTCAACGTAGGTTTGTCATTGACAAAGCTTTCCTTCGAAATACTACGGCCATTAGTCACTGTTGAACCTTAATCATCGGAAAAATCAGTTGAAATAAAACATGACAACCCCAATGGTAAGACGGATACGGTGTTACGTTTTGCAGTCATCTATTGGTTGAAAATAAATCAAGTAGTCCTGAATGACTTTATGGAGATTTCGATTTACACAAAAACGAACATATTTAACGTATTTATTCTTCGTTTGAACAGTTTAACGTTAAGCTATGACTAATACTGTAATAATTCGAAGGAGGAATTTGTCACTACGTCGTGGAGTTGATAGCATTAGAGAGTGTTAAACTGCGATCAATTGACCAAAAATCATATTCTGTTATAACAGTGATTGCACGTCGAGATATATACATTTCGATTTTCGATGCAGAATACCATTACAATAGGAGACTTACGAAGAATGGAAAAAATATCGTTCTACAGTTCTACAACATAAAACAATGTTATGAATCCTTTTAAATAACTGGTATGCTATCCAATTACTTCAATTATAATCACACACATTGGTGCCACTGACATTTCATCAATGTGACGGCACAAAACATTTAAGTGACAATATTTACAGCTAAATTTACATCTAAATATATATTTAGATAAAGTTATGGCTACCGGAAGTCAATCCCTGATTGTGGCCGCCTTCGACTTTGGAACCACTTACAGTGGATATGCGTTCTCCTTCAAAGACTCTCCAAATGACGTCAAAACTAACAAGAATTGGACTGCCGGGTCTGGTAAACTCATCTCACTTAAAACCCCGACAAGTGTTCTTCTCAATGAGGATGGTGAGTTCCATTCCTTTGGATTCGACGCCGAGGATAAGTATTCATCTTTGGCTGAGGACGAAAAACACCATGGTTGGAGACTGTTTAGAAGATTTAAGATGGTTCTACATAATCAGGTAATCGTCACATTTATTATTAACTTCAATGTCTCTGGCGCGCCATGGTTTCTAATTAACACGTATAGCGAATGATCATTATTGTAAGTATAAATGTCAGTAAAATACATATGCTGATATGATCGAATGCATAATTATGGTTGTTAAGTAGGGTCATGATGACGACGAAAGTTCTTAAGGCAATAGCTCTTATTAAAAACAAAATATATTGTTACATAAAACTGTTCAATATTCTTTGAGATAGTATTATGCAACCCTCATAAAAACACATTTTTCTCTAAATCACAGGTAATTGTGTATTCTTTGTGAACGCTTAACACGTTTAGTAGCGTATTTTTATACCGTCTCGTTATAAAAAATAACTATAGCAAGTCAATTCAGCCGCTGTGAGGTTTGGTATTAGGGGACTTATTATATAAGATGTACCTCTCCGCATGGCTTTCGTATTTTATACATATACTGTTTCAGCGAATTTCGCGTTCAGCAACCGTTGAAGATTTGGAACGTAAAACTTTCCCAGCCAAACCGATATTTACGATGTCGCTCAAGTATCTGCTGAAACACCTTTTGGACGCTTTGAGTATGAGTAAAATTGGGACGAGAGAAACTGACATCAGATACATAATTACCGTACCAGCTATCTGGGGCATAGCTGCCAAACAATTCATGAGAGAAGCAGCGATTGAGGTACAGAATAGGTTATAAACAAATTTACAATTGCTCATCGATTTCTCTGTCAATGAACTCAACGTAAATCTAGAACAAGTGCCATGTTTATATGTCCTATACCATGATTATATGTTCTATCTTGAAAACAAAACTAGTTACAATTACAGGCTAAATTTAAAAATGGTTTTTTGTTTGTTTTTAGGCTGGTATCGATGGTGACCGTCTAAAATTAGCCCTGGAACCCGAGGCAGCCGCGGTCTGTTGTGAGGCCCTTGGACACACTTTGACGGGAAAAAAGTTCATGGTCGTCGACATTGGAGGTTGTAATAGCTATAACGAAAACAAAAACACCACCACAACAACAACAACAACAACAAAAATTACTACTACTACCACTACTACTACTACTACTACTACTACTACTACTACTACTACTACTACTACTACTACTACTATTATAACTACTACTACTACTACTACTACTACTACTACTACTACTACTACTACTACTACTACTTCTACTAATACTAATACTACTACTACTACTTCTACTACTACTACTACTTTTACTGCTAAAACAACAACAACCACAACAACAACAACAACTGCTACTACTACTGCTACTACGACTACTACTACTACTACTACTACTACTACTACTACTACTACTACTACTACTACTACTACTACTACTACTACTACTACTGCTACTGCTACTGCTACTGTTACAATTACAATTACTATTACTACTATTACTTCTACAACTACTACTACTACTACTACAACTACTACTACTACTACTACTACTACTACTTCTTCTAATACTACTACTACTACTTCTTCTAGTACTACTACTACTACTACTACTCTTACTTCTACTGCTACTACTACTACTACTACTTCTACTACTTCTACTACTGCTACTACTACTACTACTTCTTCTACTACTACTTCTACTACTACTACTAATAATAATAATAGTAATACGTCTACTTTAACTGCTACTACTACTCGCGTATTTTATCTGCCTTTTTTGTTTTCCATAGGTGGAACTGCTGACATATCAGTCCACGAAAAACAAAGTGATGGCTCACTGAAGAATATTTATGCCCCCAGCGGCGGTCCGTGGGGCGGAATATATGTCGATGCAAACTTCATAGGGTTTATGACAGAAGTATTTGGGGGATTGGCCATTAATACATTGCAAAGTAAAGACATGTACGATTACTTTGATATGATTCGTGACTTTGAGGTAAAGAAGAGGAAATTCGAGTTTGATTCTAAGACCGACATCACATTTCGCATCCCAGTGGTTCTTAAGGAAATATCAGAGGAGCAGTGTCATCAGTCTTTATCCGACCGACTGGCATCTTTGAAATACGGTAAACGAGTTTTCACGAGAGGAAGAGATAAGCTTGCTGTCGACTCGTCAATCATGCAAAGTTGGTTCACAGATCCGGTTTCCAAGACTGTAAATCACATAAGCAATGTTCTAAAAGAAGAACGAACTAAAGATGTCGGTCTAATCATCTTAGTTGGGGGGTTTGCGGAGAGTCCATATGTGCAGCAGAGGATTAAGGAAGAATTACCCGGGAAACAGCTGATCATTCCTGGAGAGGCGGGGCTGGCCGTGCTGAAGGGAGCCGTGATGTTCGGACACAAGCCTGACATAATCTCATCAAGGGTTATGGATTACACGTATGGGATAGGTGTACGGACAAAATATGACGAGAAGAAACATCCTGCGGATAGGAAAGTATACATAGATGGGAAATGGAAAGTCACCGACTGTTTCAAAATATTTGTAAGAGCGAATGAAGAGGTGCAAGTAGATTCCAAAGTGACACAGTTTACCACTCCTAATTGTGAATATAATTATATTAAGATATTCAGGACAAAAGACAGGGATCCGACATTCATAACAGATCCTGGGTGTGAACCACTTGGTGTAATTGAAATTCACAGCGAAATAGACATTCCTCTGGAGGAACAGAAAACTAAGACAACTTTCATGTTCGGTGACACCGAGTTGCATGTGTTGTGTGAAATGGTCAAGACTGGCAAAGTGGAGACACTTATACTTGACTTGAGCAAATAAAACTGTCATGATAGATAAGCGTAATTAACCACTTTTGACAGTAATTATTTGATAGATTTCACTAGGAGACTGGTTATTAATTAATTTTAGACTGTATAAAAAAGCGAATGCCTTATTATCTTTCGAAAGAGCGTACAAAATGCTCCATAAATAATACAATTACTTAAATGTTAATGTCAAATGTGCATATTCGTGTGATTGGAAGAATTTGCCTTTTTAAAATCGTAGTATGGGCAATAACAACAAAAATGAACCAATCATGTAACACTTTATTCTAGAGACGGCGTATCAATCAGCGTGCCGGTTGTGATATAATTCAAAGCGTACAATTCTTACTATTACACATTCCAACACCTTTGAATGTTGAATGCATTGACTGTTTATAACTAATCAACTATACTTTTTAAAAGTTACACATTCAACTACCGTGAATGTGCATAATGCATGCTTTGACATAAAAAAAAACACACTATATATTGTGTTGTTTCGTGCTTTTAAATTATGTTAATTATATTATTTTACTTTTTGGTGTTTTATATTTTTATACCATTAATGTTATAAGTGTTGTTATGATTATTTTTGCTCGGTTTTATTTTTTATTTTATATTTAGAATATGACATGCTGAATCAAATATTCATTGAACATTATAATATGTGAAACGTACTAGGTTTAGTTAGTCGGTGGTTAGTATATGCTACCGTTTTAACAACATTCCAATAAATTAACAACCACAGCCATTTCACTCAATAACAAATAGATACTTTCTCGGCTTGTTATGACTTTGATAGTTCATCATAACGTTCGGTTTATATATGTATATTTACTCTATTTTCTTCACTTTGTATGTCAAAGATTTTTATTATATAAAGGACTTTACTTACACGTTAATATTTTCGTTGGATTCAAAACGAATTTTTGTATGAAATATTTGGGCGATCGAGAAAGCTTAATGTCTTTCGAAGATATTAAATAACATGACTCAACAATTGTCATTTGAAGTTTATTCGAATCAGGTGGGTATAGGTATATTTATTTTCATTATTATAAGCAAATTGATTTAAATATTTATTTGATTAAGATCTACTATTATTTTTCCGTTAATTTGATGAGGCTGACTTTGCTACCAGAGAATTATATCAACCAATTTGAATCCCGAACTGCAATTAGAATTGGACAAGAAATAATGTATTCGGCCATTTTCTCCCTGCCTTATATTCAAGTAGGACAGAATTCAGTTATGTGCATACAATGAGCAAAATTTATATCGCACTACGAACGTGACCGTCCGGTAATTCTTATCATAAAGTGATATTTTAAAGATATCGCACTGAGCTATTTTAGTAAACAATGATTCATTCAAAATGACAAATTGTTTATGTATGTGTATGTATGTGTACTTTTGCCTGGTACCCAAGCTAACACAGGAAAAGTGGCATTATGTTTGTTTACTGGTCTGATTGATATTACTCAAACATTGTTCAATGAGACAAGATCCGAATAAGCAAACGTTTACGGTAAATGACCAATTACCAAATATGTTGGCATCGTACACAATCACTCGAAATAACGCCGAATAAACTCGTGGGAACAAAACACCTTACTCGTTGTATAGTCATAAGCATATAATCAGAAAATAAACAGAGCGAAAAGTTAAAGCAAACACAGTTAAAAGTGCAAACTGTCAAATTGATATTGTATGAAATTATAATTGTCGCTTTTAAGCAGCCATTTTGAAACAAGCATTCAACGACAAATACAAAGCACATTTAAAAAAATTATTTTTATTTTTAATTATACCTTAGGCATATTTTGTCAACAGCATCAATCAATACTAGCAAACGTATTAGATTTGTGATCACCCTAAAACATTGGGGAGTTTTTAAATGAAATATGATTGTACCCCGTGAAAGACAGTGCGTGTTATAAAAGAACAAATGCCGTTGACAACACACGAGTTAAACTTATTAATAGCACCCAGTTCCAATTGGTCAAACTAACAGGATCCTGGCACCATCGCCTTGTCATTGAAAATCATTTGACCAACGCTTTTGTTAAAGTTGTGCTATTCCAGCCTAGACGGTGAATGGTGGTGGCTTAGTCCGAAGAGAATTTTAAACATAACACACAGTATCGCACAACAGACAAACCTGTGAGGTTGAGTGTGCGGGAAAAAGCGTATAGTTTCTTCTTATTCGGATTCGTGACCGGGTAAAACAAATCTGACCTTCACACAAGTTTTAATCAAATGCAAACGATTCCAAGCGTAACTGTGGGTAGAATGGGAGCTTATAGGGCATAGCAGAAAAAAGGGTTTAAAAAGTTCATTAGAGAGATTTACCATAGACCCAGTAATGCGTTGAATGAGGTAGTTTATTCTTGAGTGATTAAACAATAAGTATGTTGATTTGCTTTTTTTGTACATATCTGTATTTACAATACATTAGTTTTTTCGTTCATATTTACTCAGATTATTAGTTACAATATGCAATTGTATTCTTACATTTACACCAAAATATACTTGGTATAATAAGCAAATCTATTAATTGCATGTTTTTATTTTGTTACATATAACAGTTTTGAATAAAATTATCTATACCGTACCTATACTGGTGTATAGTTGAAACATATAAAATAGTTTAACCACTAGACAATACTTATAACAACAATTTTTACAATGATTACAGATAAAAATATTATCTGATGATAAACTAAATAGTAAAATAAAAGTAAATGTTACTTAACAACTTTGAATGAGACATCTCAGTAGCAAAACATGATATTATCTTCGGGAATCTAATTATTTTCAAATAAAAAACACCTAAATTATTTGATTTGATAATGAAAATGTTATCAATAACAAAGCATTCAACATAACGTCTACAGTACTAGATAACACGAACATTATTATCAAATTGTCAACATATGACAGTAATAAAAAATAATTTTATCTAAAAGCTATATCAGTAATATGACAGTCTAAAATCGTGTATCCAAGACATTATTAGGAAAGTAAGCGGTAAACCGAATAACAAATTGTTTACACATAAATTAATTATTGATGTCCAGATGTCATTAAATGACAATAATAAGGGACAAATATGAGGGTTTTGTGTGACTATATGAACCCTACTACTACTACTCTACTACTACTACTACTACTACTACTACTACTACTACTACTACTACTACTACTACTACTACTACTACTACTACTACTACGACTACTACGACGACTACGACTACGACTACGACGACGACTACGACTACTACGACGACTACTACTAGGACGACTACAAGACGACGACTACGACTACTACTACTACGACGACGACGACTACGACTACGACGACGACTACTACGACTACGACGACGACACGACGACTACGACGACTACGACGACTACTACTACTACTACGACTACGACGACTACGACTACTATTACGAAGACAAGTACGGCTACTACTTCGACAAGAGGACTACTACTACGACTACTACGACTACGACGACTAGGAGGATTACGATTACGACTACGGCTTCTTCGACGACTACTACTACTACTACGACTACGACGACGACTACTACGACTACGACTACTACTACGGCTACGACTACTACTACGACTACTACGACAACTAGACGACGACTACGACTACTACGACTACTACTACTACTACTACGGCTACTACTACTGCTACTACTACGACTATTACTACTTCTTCTAGTACTACTACTTCTACCACTTCTACGACTACGACTATTACACTACTACTATTTCTACGACTACTACTACGACGACTACGACTACGACTACTACTACTACTACGACTACTACTACTACTACTACTACGACGACTACTACTACTACTACTATAGACTACTACTACTACTACTACTAGACTACCTACGACTACTACTACGACTACTACTACTACTACTACTACTACGACGACTACTACTACGACTACTACTTACTACTACTACTACTACTACTACTACTACTACTACTACTACTACTACTACTACTACTACTACTACTACTACTACTACTACACTACTACTACTACTACTACTACTACTACTACTACTACTACTACTACTACTACTACTACTACTACTACTACTACTACTACTACTACTACTACTACTACTACTACTACTACTACTACTTCTACTACTACTACTACTACTACTACTACTACTATTACTACTTATTCTAGTACTACTACTACTAGTACTACTACTACTACTACTACTATTACTACTACTACTACTACTACTACTACTACTACTACTACCACTACTACTACAACTGCTACTACTACTACTTCTTCTACTACTACTACTTCTACTACTACTACTACTAATGATAATAGTAATACGTCTACTTTAACTGCTACTTCTACTCGCGTATTTTATCTGCCTTTTTTGTATTCCATAGGTGGAACTGCTGACATATCAGTCCACGAAAAACAAAGTGATGGCTCACTGAAGAATATTTATGCCCCCAGCGGCGGTCCGTGGGGCGGAATATATGTCGATGCAAACTTCATAGGGTTTATGACAGAAGTATTTGGGGGATTGGCCATTAATACATTGCAAAGTAAAGACATGTACGATTACTTTGATATGATTCGTGACTTTGAGGTAAAGAAGAGGAAATTCGAGTTTGATTCTAAGACCGACATCACATTTCGCATCCCAGTGGTTCTTAAGGAAATATCAGAGGAGCAGTGTCATCAGTCTTTATCCGACCGACTGGCATCTTTGAAATACGGTAAACGAGTTTTCACGAGAGGAAGAGATAAGCTTGCTGTCGACTCGTCAATCATGCAAAGTTGGTTCACAGACCCGGTTTCCAAGACTGTAAATCACATAAGCAATGTTCTAAAAGAAGAACGAACTAAAGATGTCGGTCTAATCATCTTAGTTGGGGGGTTTGCGGAGAGTCCATATGTGCAGCAGAGGATTAAGGAAGAATTACCCGGGAAACAGCTGATCATTCCTGGAGAGGCGGGGCTGGCCGTGCTGAAGGGAGCCGTGATGTTCGGACACAAGCCTGATTTAATCTCATCAAGGGTTATGGATTACACGTATGGGATAGGTGTACGGACAAAATATGACGAGAAGAAACATCCTGCGGATAGGAAAGTATACATAGATGGGAAATGGAATGTCACCGACTGTTTCAAAATATTTGTAAGAGCGAATGAAGAGGTGCAAGTAGATTCCAAAGTGACACAGTTTACCACTCCTAATTGTGAATATAATTATATTAAGATATTCAGGACAAAAGACAGGGATCCGACATTCATAACAGATCCTGGATGTGAACAACTCGGTGAAATTGAAATTCACATCGAAATAGACATTCCTCTGGAGGAACAGAAAACTAAGACAACTTTCATGTTCGGTGACACCGAGTTGCATGTGTTGTGTGAAATGGCCAAGACTGGCAAAGTGGAGACACTTATACTTGACTTGAGCAAATAAAACTGTCATGATAGATAAGCGTAATTAACCACTTTTGACAGTAATTATTTGATAGATTTCACTAGGAGACTGGTTATTAATTAATTTTAGACTGTATAAAAAAGCGAATGCCTTATTATCTTTCGAAAGAGCGTACAAAATGCTCCATAAATAATACAATTACTTAAATGTTAATGTCAAATGTGCATATTCGTGTGATTGGAAGAATTTGCCTTTTAAAATCGTAGTATGGGCAATAACAACAAAAATGAACCAATCATGTAACACTTTATTCTAGAGACGGCGTATCAATCAGCGTGACGGTTGTGATATAATTCAAAGCGTACAATTCTTACTATTACACATTCCAACACCTTTGAATGTTGAATGCATTGACTGTTTATAACTAATCAACTATACTTTTTAAAAGTAACACATTCAACTACCGTGAATGTGCATAATGCATGCTTTGACATAAAAAAACACACTATATATTGTGTTGTTTCGTGATTTTAAATTATGTGAATTATATTATTTTACTTTTTGGTGTTTTATATTTTTATACCATTAATGTTATAAGTGTTGTTATGATTATTTTTGCTCGGTTTTATTTTTTATTTTATATTTAGAATATGACATGCTGAATCAAATATTCATTGAACATTATAATATGTGAAAAGTACTAGGTTTAGTTAGTCGGTGGTTAGTATATGCTACCGTTTTAACAACATTCCAATAAACAAACAACCACAGCCATTTTACTCAATAACAAATAGATACTTTCTCGGCTTGTTATGACTATGATAGTTCATCATAACGTTCGGTTTATATATGTATATTTACTCTATTTTCTTCACTTTGTATGTCAAAGATTTTTATTATATAAAGGACTTTACTTACACGTTAATATTTTCGTTGGATTCAAAACGAATTTTTGTATGAAATATTTGGGCGATCGAGAAAGCTTAATGTCTTTCGAAGATATTAAATAACATGACTCAACAATTGTCATTTGAAGTTTATTCGAATCAGGTGGGTATAGGTATATTTATTTTCATTATTATAAGCAAATTGATTTAAATATTTATTTGATTAAGATCTACTATTATTTTTCCGTTAATTTGATGAGGCTGACTTTGCTACCAGAGAATTATATCAACCAATTTGAATCCCGAACTGCAATTAGAATTGGACAAGAAATAATGTATTCGGCCATTTTCTCCCTGCCTTATATTCAAGTAGGACAGAATTCAGTTATGTGCATACAATGAGCAAAATTTATATCGCACTACGAACGTGACAGTCCGGTAATTCTTATCATAAAGTGATATTTTAAAGATATCGCACTGAGCTATTTTAGTAAACAATGATTCATTCAAAATGACAAATTGTTTATGTATGTGTATGTATGTGTACTTTTGCCTGGTACCCAAGCTAACACAGGAAAAGTGGCATTATGTTTGTTTACTGGTCTCATTGATATGACTCAAACATTGTTCAATGAGACAAGATCCGAATAAGCAAACGTTTACGGTAAATGACCAATTACCAAATATGTTGGCATCGTACACAATCACTCGAAATAACGCCGAATAAACTCGTGGGAACAAAACACCTTACTCGTTGTATAGTCATAAGCATATAATCAGAAAATAAACAGAGCGAAAAGTTAAAGCAAACACAGTTAAAAGTGCGAACTGTCAAATTGATATTGTATGAAATTATAATTGTCGCTTTTAAGCAGCCATTTTGAAACAAGCATTCAACGACAAATACAAAGCACATTTAAAAAAATTATTTTTATTTTTAATTATACCTTAGGCATATTTTGTCAACAGCATCAATCAATACTAGCAAACGTATTAGATTTGTGATCACCCTAAAACATTGGGGAGTTTTTAAATGAAATATGATTGTACCCCGTGAAAGACAGTGCGTGTTATAAAAGAACAAATGCCGTTGACAACACACGAGTTAAACTTATTAATAGCACCCAGTTCCAATTGGTCAAACTAACAGGATCCTGGCACCATCGCCTTGTCATTGAAAATCATTTGACCAACGCTTTTGTTAAAGTTGTGTTATTTCAGCCTAGACGGTGAATGGTGGTGGCTTAGTCCGAAGAGAATTTTAAACATAACACACAGTATCGCACAACAGACAAACCTGTGAGGTTGAGTGTGCTGGAAAAAGCGTATAGTTTCTTCTTATTCGGATTCGTGACCGGGTAAAACAAATCTGACCTTCACACAAGTTTTAATCAAATGCAAACGATTCCAAGCGTAACTGTGGGTAGAATGGGAGCTTATAGGGCATAGCAGAAAAAAGGGTTTAAAAAGTTCATTGGAGAGATTTACCATAGACCCAGTATTGCGTTGAATGAGGTAGTTTATTTTTGAGTGATTAAACAATAAGTATGTTGATTTGCTTTTTTTGTACATATCTGTATTTACAATACATTAGTTTTTTCGTTCATATTTACTCAGATTATTAGTTACTATATGCAATTGTATTCTTACATTTACACCAAAATATACTTGGTATAATAAGCAAATCTATTAATTGCATGTCTTTATTTTGTTACATATAACAGTTTTGAATAAAATTATCTATACCGTACCTATACTGGTGTATAGTTGAAAAATATAAAATAGTTTAACCACTAGACAATACTTATAACAACAATTTTTACAATGATTACAGATAAAAATATTATCTGATGATAAACTAAATAGTAAAATAAAAGTAAATGTTACTTAACAACTTTGAATGAGACATCTCAGTAGCAAAAACATGATATTATCTTCGGGAATCTAATTATTTTCAAATAAAAACACCTAAATTATTTGATTTGATAATGAAAATGTTATCAATAACAAAGCATTCAACATAACGTCTACAGTACTAGATAACACGAACATTATTATCAAATTGTCAACATATGACAGTAATAAAAATAATTTTATCTAAAAGCTATATCAGTAATATGACAGTCTAAAATCGTGTATCCAAGACATGATTAGGAAAGTAAGCGGTAAACCGAATAACAAATTGTTTACACATAAATTAATTATTGATGTCCAGATGTCATTAAATGACAATAATAAGGGACAAATATGAGGGTTTTGTGTGACTATATGAACCATACTTAAAAAAAACCCGGTTTACTCAAACTTTAAGTGAATATGAAAACGCAATAGACTCTTTGGCATGGTCATTTGTACAAAATACACTTACCTGCTTTAATTTCTGGGTGTTCCCCTTTGACATGTGTTTCAACTTTATGTTCTTTGCCGAAATCTGACACTAGTGAAACCCAGCTCGCACACACAATAAACACCTCGCAAATATAGACTACAAATAATGATCACGTGCACCTAACTATTCATCTTAAGTCCAGGAAATATTCGTTTGGGAAATTGGACAACTGAAATACGAGTATATATTCCAGGAAAACTTGTGTAGGTCGTTTGGCTACTGCAACAAAAGAACTTAACCTGAAAAGTCACACGCAAACGCTTAATTTGCCGAATGTTAACGTGCACCAATTAAGTCGGCACGTGACTAGATATGCTTGGTAGATGGTTGATTACGAAACAAGCCCGTACAATTCTAATATCCTATAGTATTTTTGTTTCAGACATGTTACCTCAGAAAAAAGGGTAATGTAAGTTATTATATAGGCTTAGAGTTCATAGAAATGGCTAAATAGGATGAATGATCAAGTGCTCATGATGCCATGAGATGGCACATGAATATCAGCGTGGTAGCTGTGTGTGCATTCAATAAGCACGCATTAGTCCGGGATCTGGACTGAGAACATATTTCGACTTGTTTTTGATACGAGATAATTTCTTAAAATGAGTTTTCTTTTGTTCTGTTAAATTATTTAAATCTTTTGTCTGATGAATTGTGTGTAACTCCTACGTTTTTCAATACAATCACTATAGTCTGACATGTTTATGTGTGGTCATTTAATATCCCGTAGAAATATAAACCTGTAATACGGTAGACATAGAGTAATGTTTTTGTCGCTCAATAGAGCATGTAAGTTGTTCAACATGGCCGTGAAAGAGTCCTGCTCATGTTACAAATTGGCAGGTACGTAGTGCAATGATTTTTTCTTTCTAAATTTTCACCATGAACAAATACTGCTTTACTTTGGAATTATTTATATTTATTATGTACACATTTCGAGCAGTTTTAATAGCGGACTTATTCGCGCGGTATAACATTTCTGCAATTAAAATTTGGTGGAAAAGTTTGCTTTAATTATAAACAGAAAATGCATCGGTCGTTAATGGATAAGTATGTCAATTGGCGGTGGTCCGTGTCTCCACGTCTGGAAAAGTGGAGTATAACCACATATTTTGTAACACAGCTTGTCAAACTAACAAAGTTTATTTAGTGAAACTCATGTAAAATTATTCTCCTCGTCGGACGCGCGAATTTGTTTACTAAAATGGCCACTTTTGAAAACAGTGTATGATGCATTCACAAGTTGCATAACGTCGTGAGCTAAAGAATGTTATACAATATTTTGTTTTAATGTTCACTGAACTCCAAATTAGTTATTACACGGTACTGCTTTTGTACCAGTATTTATTTATTTGTAGTGTTGCGCACGGGAGAGAGTTAAACGACATAAAAATTACAAGAATACTCAAATTACTATAATGTTATATTTTTTTTAATGTTGCGTATAATAACATGACACTATATATTAAGCTTTTCTAAATGATATGTACCATTTTTAAATCCTAGTGCATATGATAATCAGCTTCAAGGGGGCGTAGCTGGTTCTCAAATTACAGCATTGTTCTTTTTTGCATGTTGTATAATAACACGAAAAACATGTTTTGAACTCTTTGATCTTGAATCAACCAATGTAAACTAGTTGATTTGCATCGCTAACAGTTTAGTTGTCAGAAATGAAAAATCTTTGAAAACTTTGCCCGATTGATAAAAAATAACGTCTCTTTTAATAATATCCCAAGTGTTGTGTTATAATTTTTCCGCTGGAACTTGATTGTTTATGGAGTCTAATCACATTCGAGCACTTAAATTTAGATCTTAACACATGAACAATCTTAATGACACTTTTCATTATATCAAGATTATATTTAGGCCTGGCCTGGAATTGTATTTGGGGCTATTCGTTACGTTGTCAATGTAACTGTTACTTTATATAGACAAGAGGGTCATGATGGTCTTAACCGCTTGTTTGCGTTCTGCCACACCAATTGTTAGGGGCGTTGAGATTTAGTTTTAAATTACGCTTGACCCAGGTTTAAAACATGGCCTTCATGTAGTAACGATAAACATTCTGACCACGTTTCATGACGACTATGTCACTATTGTGGCCATAGAGTTAAAATTTGTTTAAGACTTGACTTGGTGACAGCAAAGCTGAGGAAGCTTAAATGAAGATATATTGAAAAATAACTTGTTTTGATTTTAAATTATGATAAAGATCTAGAAAATAGCTATGAATTCGCATAAACATCTGAAGAATATCTAATGCATTTCTGTGCATTTTGATTTGAAATCTAAGGAATATCTAGTGCATAATGTGTCAACAGTTGATGGGGATCTGGTGCATTCTCAATTGAAATCTAATGAAGATCTAGTTCAAGCAGTAGGATTCTGTGATTATTTCATGTTTGTTAAATACGATTATATTTATTATAAATAATCTATTATATAATTGATCTTTATATTCAGAAAAAACAACGTTACTAAAATTACCTTTGTTACCAAGTCTTGACTAATGGTTACGCTATCTTCTCCTGATTTTAAATCGAAAGTGGTATTCGATTTTCGTCGGTTTAAACTCAAATGCTTTTCAATACTTTGCAGGGGTGACGAAAAATTATTTGGTTTAAAACAGAAACAAATGAAATTCCTAAAACCTCCTTACATATATGTATTATCATTGACAATTTAGTTCCAAATACGAAATTTCTATACAAATGCATGTCAGGTTCAGAAAGTGTGGAAGTCACATCGATCGATAGTGACGTATCTGCCTTATCAACAAATCACCGGCGGTGAGTCCGTTCCTTGCTATAATCCCGAGCTCATGTCAGTTAGAGACATAATAAAACTCTATATGCTCCTGCAGGTTTGTTTTGTGATTTATTCTCCGCATAGTTTGAGGCTGGCTAGCCCTCCACCAGTTTAAAACCCCAATGCTTAGCATCGACATTTTCCAAGGGGGTATTCACAGTTTTAAATCCTTGTATCTTCATATTGAAGTTCTATTATGAAAGTAGTTGGTAAGAAAAAAAAAACGTTCTATCCTTGTAGAGGTTTAGTTTCAGTGCTTGCTATTTTCTTAACGCCAAATGATCAGTGACGTGAACAGAGGAAGGACAGTGGAAACAACATGACAAATCTCCCCGTGGTAGCACAGTGTTTATGATAGTAAACGGTTGAAGAATTAGACAAGGATATCCATAGAAATGTTAAGGTTTGCTCGATAATCTGATTTCCTTATTCAAGAGGCGAAGTCAGAATGGCCGTCCCTGTTGGTCTCAATGTATGCGTTTATCAAGGCTGATAATGGCCACTTGGTTACATCTTTCAAAGAGTCATCCAGAGTTTGTACAGACGC
Organism: Dreissena polymorpha; assembly: GCF_020536995.1. NCBI lineage: Eukaryota > Metazoa > Mollusca > Bivalvia > Myida > Dreissenidae > Dreissena > Dreissena polymorpha. Next base: position 44,044,464 of record NC_068360.1, read on the forward strand.
CGTACTAATGATAAATGCTTTCAGTACGTGTAAAATGTATTCTTACATTGCCAATATTGTTTGTGTATGCTTGAATTAATAGCATATGTGTGAATAAAAATTTGTTACCTACCGTCAAAACCCATGTATACATTTCGTTACGATATCGATAAAAATCAAAACTGTTTAAGCACAATCACAAAGAGACGATGGGCTCCCAATTATTTTATATTTCAACAATCAAAATAACATATTAGTGTGTTCAAGGTTGAGCAGTATACTTACATGTACCCCGGTTACGGTCAATAAACTTAACGGTACCCGGTCGATATTAGACTGTGCCCGAGTTGTATTCCAGCCCAAAATCCGATGATCGTCGTAAAACGCGCTACCGATTACCGTAAAACGATATTGTTTATTTTTAAACGAACTTCTCTTTAAAAAACTGCATCAACATGTCAAACTTCAGCTTTGAGTATCAGGTTTCGATAATATAGAGGCCATTTAACAGGCCATTTAACAGAAAATTGACATAAATGTGAATATAATTAATTTTAAAAAATAGCCGACAACGACCGATTTAGCATTAAAATTCCCGGGTACGTTTTAGTAAATTTACCGTACCCGGGGTAAATGTTAGTATACTTAAGAGTACCCGGGGTACATGTAAGTAGTACCATGAGCCGACAATGACCAATCGAGCCTTACTGAAGTCTATTCACGCCATCAGCGGAGGTCCGCAAGGCGGAATAAATGTCGATGCAAACTTGATAATGTTTATGACAGAAGTATTGGGGCAATGGCCATTATATATGCAAAGTAAAGACCTTTACTTTGATATGATTCGTGACTTTGGGTAAAGAAGAGGAAATTCGAGTTTGATTCTCAGACCGACATCATATTTTGCATCCCAGCGGTACTCAAGGACATTTTCAGAGGAGCACTTTCATCAGTCTTTATCCGACCCGACTGGAATATTTGAAATACGGTAAACGAGTTTTCACTAGAGGGAGAGATAACTTGGTGTCGACTCGTCAATTATACAAAAATAGTTCACAGAGCCGGTTTTCCAAGACGGTGAATCACATATGCAGAGTTCTTAAAGAAGAACGAATGAAATATGTCGGTCTTATCGTCTTAGTGGAGGGTTTGTGGAAAGAACATACGTACAGCAGAGGATTAAGGCAGAACTTCCTGGGAAAAAGCTGATCGGTCCTGGAGAGGCGGGTCTGACGGTGCTGAAGGGAGGCGTGATGTTTGGTCTGACATCATTTCATCCATGGTTATGGATTAGACATATGGGATTGGTGTATGGAGACAATATGACGAGAAAATAACATTCTGCCGACAAGAAAAATATACATTAATGGACACTGGAAGGTCGACAAAGCTTTCAAGATATTTGTGAAAGCCAATGAAGATGTGCCAGTTGATTGCAATGTGACACATGTAACCTATGCTCACGCCACACGTAGTTGTATTGGCTTAAACAGGAATAATTACAGTGATCCGATATTCACAACAGATTTTGGATGTGAGCTTCTAGGTAAAATTGAAATTAGTCGCGACACATACATTTCTCTGGAAGAACAAAAACATAAGACAATGTTCATGTTCGGAGACACCGAATTGCATGTGTTTTGTGAGAAGTTAAAGACTGGCAATTGTGGAGACACATGCACTTGACTTGAGCAAATAAACCTTTTAACTACTCAAGCGTAATGAACCACTTTGGAGAGTATTTCTTTGTGTGAATTCATTTAGAGTTGCTGTTGTTATAAGACTGTATAGATTGTTACTGTACATGACAGGAAAGAGAACTAGTTATCTTATTAAAAGTGTGTGCCTTGTATTATGTTTATTTATCGAAAATGCGCATTCGTTAGGTTGAAGCATATGACTATATAACCGAGAAAAGCTACACGCGAGTGCGACTGTACTAACAATGTAACTGACATTGAAAGTAATTAAAAATGAGCAAAGAAGGATTAGCAATCATCGGGAGAACACATTATGCTAAAATTGCAAGCATTACACATTCCAACAGTTAAAGCATGCACAGTTGAAAGATGTTTGTTGAAAAAAGTATTCTTCTTTATAAAAAAAAACACATTAAGACCCCGTGAACGGTCCATAATGAATGATTTGACAGTTGAATAAAAAGGACTACATAGAGTTTTATTATTATGTAATGAATTATTGTACTTCATGTAGTTGTGCATTTGTTTTTATAGTTTGTACATTATGGGCGGTATTTTGTTTTGCTTGGTAATTTTATTTTTAGAATATGACAGGCTTTATTCAATATTCATAACAATTAAGCATGTTTTGTTAGAGGTAATATAATTATTTTTCAGGTGCTAATGACCGTGCTATATGTTAGCTTAGTTTGTACTATAATATTTGATATTAAACATTATTCCAAAATATGGCAACAAATATCTTTATTTTATGCTTTGTTTTAGTACAAAGTACCGCCGTAAGTTAAGTCATTTATACAGTAATACTCGGTATCGTTGAAAAATAGAGCTAAATTAAACCGCTTTACAATGATAATGACAACATTAAACAATGATTAGAACAACATTGACAACACAACTTTTCTGACGATAAACTTAATAATTAAAACAAATGTACGTAATACTAAACGACGTTTAATGATAATTTCAATAACGGCTATTTTCGGGGAGCTAATTATCTTAAACCAAATGGAAACCTTTAATATTAAATTACAAATACAAATATTAGCATAAACAGATTATTGACATTACCATGTCCTCATTAGTACAGTGCTAGAACATTATTATCAATGTGTCGAATTGCGGTCATACATGTACATATTAAGTTGATAAAATCAGCTATAAGACAGTCTCATTCATGAAACTATGAAGTGGTCAATTAACTAGTAAGAACCACCTAATAATACATTCTTTATGAATAAGTTTAACTATTCTTTGACGTAGTCCTTTGTTCAAATTACGCTTTCTTCTTTAAACTCGACCAGACATAAAGCGTTAGTTTAAAGTTTTGGCTGCTGGCATTGTGATCCCCTAACTTGTTATATATTCATCGTATGTGCCCCAAGTATGTCACTTGTGTTAAGAGCGAAGAAGAATATAACATGCATGTATTTGATTGTCTACATCAATCGTCGTCATTTGCGGGCAACATTATATTTTACCAGATGGTATTTAAAACACCTTCAATGAAAATCTTGCTATTTTAAATAATTTCGTAGTTATGTCAGGTGTTCAGGTGATGTTTACATACAAAGGGTGAGTGGATTGGTAAACATAATTAAAATATGTACCATAACAACAAAAACAAATTATTAATTGGATGCAATTGTGAAGACTTACTCTCACTTAAGTGCGTCACTCGATGTTCATGGTGTATCAGAAACTTGTGTGCGGTATAACTTGCTTGCATTAAGCAAAATGTGTATTTATCACTTTTCTGTAATGCCTTAAATACTTTACCAACATTTTTATATGTTTTAAAGTCTTTGTACGTGCAGATATGACATTAACTCAATAGATAAGCCAAAAAAGCAATTTTATATCAATAAACTGACCTATTGTGACCTTGTATAATATATCGAAACAAATTTTATACACCATTTATATATTAATCGTAACAATGTTGTTGCACATTCTTTAACCAATTAGTTTTGCTTAAATAATTTCAGATTGTATAAAACTCGTACTAAATTTATTTCATATACATTTTATCAATATTAGTTTTTATAAATACTGAAATAGGTCCTTGTTTTAGTTTTTCCATCATTTGATACATTCTTAAAACACAAAATAGCATACAAGCTGTTAACTTTTTGACGGTCATTTGTTTACCTGCTTTAATAATGTAACAATATATAGAAGCTGTTAATGTGGCCACATTTTATCTTTCTAAACGTCGTAAACTTACACCTGTTAACATATATTCAACGTTTTAATTTAACATGATTGATAATATATACACAAATGAAATCTATTACTTACTTCCATGCATGCGTATATTTTAAACATAACATAAACTTAACTTGTATTATATACTTAAGAATAAACATACAATTCAAAGTGAGAATTAGTCTTTTTCTACCACTTATCTTTTATGAAACATTTCAATCTACATGGAACGTTCACCAGCTTTATTTTATTGTATAATTGTTGCTTTGTCACCCTATATAAAAGCCAAATTGTCGAATCTGTTGTGACGTTTAACAAAGCACCTGTTCTGGTTTCAGAGGATTCTGGTTTATGAAGAGTTCGGTTTTTAAGGAATGCACTAAATAGTTAGTTTTAATCTATTTGATAATACAGTAGGCAATAAGCCCATGAGTATACATCAAATGTCAAGTACAATATACATAAAAAGTCACAGATCACTCTAATTATAAATAAAAAAAATAAATCGGTACATTGTAAACAAAAATATTGTTGTTTTTTTAGAGAAGATCATATTCAGCGAGAAGCGGTGCATAAATATATACGAAATTTCCTACCCTAATCGTTATATGTATTATAAGTATTTCTTATTTCCTATGCTTTATAAATGACCATAAATTTGTAACAATATTAGTATTTTGAGAGCTCAAGAAATCTATAAACATTAACATATTTGGTCTTACGTAATAGCATGGTTTTAAGTAAGCACACACACGCACGCACGCACGCACACACGCACGCAACACGCACGCACACACACACACCTCACACACACCCTCACACACACACCTCACACACACACACACACACACACACACACACACACAAACACACCCCACACAAACACACACCACACACACACACACACACACACACACACCACACACACACCACACACACACACACACACACACAACACACACACACACACACACACACACACACACCACACACACACAACACACACACACCCACAACACACCAAACAACACACACACACACACCACCAACCACCACACACACACACTACTTGTAAAACCTTCCAACCGGGGAATGTGTTCTAAACCTACCAACCGGGGACCACCATTTCCACATATTCTAGAAAGCTGAAAGTGATAAAAAACAGACAAGTTCGAACCTAAAATACGATTTTGACATAACAATTATGATAAATAGGGTAATAAATCAAAGAAAATTTTACATGCACACCGGGGAATTATGTGCGTACCAAATGAGGAACTGCGATGTGTGCCAACTGGGGAACGGTGTATACCAACAGGGGTACTAAGTGCGTACCAACTGTGGAACTTCAATGTGTACCAACAGGGGAATGGTGTATACCAACAGGGAACTTAGTGCGTTCCAACTGTGGCACTTCAATGTGTTCCAACTGGGGAAGGTGTATACCAACAGGGGTACTATGTGCGTACCAACCGTGGAACTTTAATGTGTGCCAACAGGGGAATTGTGTTAACCAAGAGAGGAACTTAAGCGCGCTAACCCTGTGGAACTTCAATAATGTCCAACGGGGAACTTGCGTTTACCAACAGGGGTAATTGGTGTGTAATCATGGTACCGTTGTTGATAGGACAAGGCGTGCACGTTCATGGATAATATTTGCACGTATCAAATATTGAAGTAAGTAAAAAATTGAACAAAATGTATGAAACATTAAAATATGTTTATATATGACCTTATATAAGTTCTGCAAAAATGCCTCATTTGATTGACTCAAATATTATTCACATCAAAATAAGCATACGAGACATAACGCAAATCAAACAATACATTTATGACTTTATTAGTTATAAGCCGACTACAAACATGCAAGTGCTGCATTATACCATATCAATCATGGTGAATTAATCAACAAATGAATACAATTCGTTTTTAAAACTAAAAATAATGTTTTTGTTTTAGGCCACGCTATTTGTCAAACCGAATGAAGGAGAGGGGGAGGCGGCTTATTGTTTAATTCCTTTTTTCCATCAGAAAAAATATTCACGATGTTCACCTACTATGAAGTTTTTTATCCTTAAAGTAGAATGCCCATAAGCATGTAGATTGAGTAGTGTAAATTTACTTTGTCCTTACTCTGACATTATAAAAAACTCATGCATTTAATCCCCTGAAACAGGTTAACATCAGAAAATTCATTCACACGCAGGGCAACTTCCACTTCACTTAAATTGTCTTAAATACATTATTGCATTTTCAAAAATAATAAAATCTGTAACTTTAAACAATCATGAACGTTCACAACGAATGTGGCGAGGCCTGAGAGAAAACAAAAGTTAGTAAACTAGCAAAACGACTTGATAACAATGCATTTTGATGCGCCAGTGACTTAGTCTACGGCGGTAGGTCAATCTGAATATGATCAGTATTTATTGTTATAATATATGAATTCCAATTCTACAACTGTGATACCATTACACATGTGCTGTATAAAAAAATACAGTATGTATGAACTTGTTTGAGTAGAGAATGCCAAAAAGGGTTAACGTAATAATGAACTTACATTAAATTCTACCTGTCGAAATAACAGATTATATTTTAAGGAAAATAGTCACTGGCAATCGCTTAGTTATCCCTTGCAAACCAAACACCTTTTTTCAAGATTTGAATTCACGTATTTTGTTCAAACTACCTTTATGTAAACCAACTTATGTACCTAATTTTGCATAAAATACAATAGAAAGAGTGTATTTAAGCACTGAAAATTTATGCCGATGTGTCAACCATATATTATTTGTGAAAACAATATAAAAGTTATAATTAATGTTGTTTATACACGTATAATCATCGCTGACTTTGACAGCATTATCATTTTATAAAAACACTAATAATTAAATATGTACCAAAGCAAACACTTATCAACACGTAGTTTAATATTATTTTGCATCACTTACATTATAGTATATATACTTACTGGGGAGTGCACATGTGAATCAATTCTAGACCCTTGTTGGTGCCAACTTAAAAATAATATGTACCAACAGGGAAATTATAAATTATAACAGGTTGACTCAATTCTGAAAATAAACATACCAATTATATACACAAGCAAAATATGTGAATTGATAGTTAATGTGAATATCTACACAAAACAAAACACAAACAAAATATGTGTAGGAAAATGGAATATTTATGTAATATTTAACACAATATTATAATTATCATTATATTTAGCAATATTTTACATATGTGGTAAATTTTACTTTAAAATAATCTATTAAAGTACTACAACTGTATCAACACACCTGTGCATTCAAAACAAATTTTGTAAAATTGATTGCAAAAATATTCCATGTATACTTCACATGTAGCAGTAGTTAGCAGTAGTTTTTTATGTTATTTACTTATTTCTTTATTATATCTAAAAGTGTTTGTTTGTTATGCTTGAACAAAATGTTTGTTTCCATTTATCCGACTGAATTTTTTTGTCCTTCTCTGAACGTTTAGCCTTCTAGATTGATTTGTTTCATGTGTGCTATATTCATTCATATTCACCAAGTTTGGGGTAAAAAATAACTTGTATAGTGAGTAACTCGTAGAAACTCGTAATAGAAAGTACAAAAGAAACACTCTTTGGCCGAACTATATACCAATCCTAATTTGTTCGGCGATATGATTATGAACAAATATCGTTTTTGACTGAACCGTATTAATAAAACATTCAAATACAATAAGCACACATATATCGTTTTCGAAAAGAGTATATAGAACAAGAAAACACACAAAACACATGTGGCAACTTCATCCTTTAACGTATTCTCCTAAACGCATATATATGTGTTATATTTTTTTAAGTTAAAAGTCCCGTCGCTTTTTGTTTCAATTAAATTTATGCAAAGTCTTTGACATTTTCCAACTTCTGTTGTGAAGGTCATTCTCACTTTCAATACATGCAAGTAATGATTTTTTCCCTGGTAATTTACCAATTATCAAAAAACGATCTAAGTGTCTGTGAACAGCTCCTGTTTTCGTCTTCACTCCGTTGCTTTTGGCTGCTTGTTTTGTTCTCCTGGTATTGAAGTACCCTTTTCTGTACATGGATAAAACACCATATGACGTCGCTAACTGCATGTGTAAGATATCCATATTAAATATATATACTTCAGTACAATTTTTCATAGCAAAATTACGACAAAAGCGTCCAGGTACTTACGGCACCTGATAATGACATCGATGTCACACGACAAATTTGGAAACATTATTTGCCTAATGAATCAAACAATTACATGTAAGCAAATCATGTTCTAAGAAACATAAGAACTTGGAGATACATAACTTAAATGCATTCACATGTGATGCATACCTTTGTCTGTTATTTTTGGTGGACTGGTGCTGGGAAGAAGAGTTTCAAGGTCTTCAGTATTTTCATTTCTGATAATTCAGAAGAATATGTTCATCTGTCGTGTAAATCACAAGATCAAAAAATATATATAGTTTATAATATAACAATGGGAAACAACCGAAGCACACCAAATAAATATGCAGTAGTGCATTGAAATTGAAAAATTAGAAGTAGCCAATGTAAACCTTACTGAGCACAAAATGAGTGTACACTTTAAATTCCGCCTTACTGGTCGTCTCCGATAAAAAAGAATTGCCTTGCATAACACAAGTATATTTCAGAAATGTTTGTAATTCTTTTATCACTTTAGGTAATCAAGTTCGGTAATGAGCCCATATTAACATTAAGTTTACTGTATGAATTTAACACTAAAAATGCGACATACCTACAATACATTCGTCGTCCACATCAATATCGTCTAGCGAATTGACAGAATTTCTGGTAATTTGTCCACTTTCCATCATCATGAGCAGCTTGCTGACTTTGGCAACCTGCATGGTTCATCTGGTTATCTGTAGAATTCTCTATGTACCGAATGTCGTGACAAGAAATTTAGCTAGAATGTCTATTTCATTTTCAGACAAGTTAAAAAGCCTAGTCATTGTGGCAATATGTTTCTTAACTTTGTAGAACGAAGCCTTTTCGGATGTTCAGCTCCACAGTCAATTGCAATTGAACGTAATACATCTGTCCCACGAATATGCGATGATGCAGATTTTGTTGGGAAACGATATTTACTATTTAAACAGTTTGTTAGAGAATTTCTGCTGCGTATGAGCAGGTCGATATTTTCTTTCACCTGTCTTGGAAACAGTACTGCAGCTATTCGACCTCGTTTTGCAATAATCTCTGTACGGTAAAAATAACGGCACAGGTTTTTTCCAGTTTTGTTAAACATCAATCTAATTCTCCATCGTCATTTGTCAATTGTTTTTTGAATATTCTTCGACTGTCATTTTGAACACATCGTAATCGTTTCGATTAAACATAAGCAGATTTCAGACAACTATGCCATGCTTGCCTTTCTCGCAATCACTTGCTGATTCTTGTAAGGTATTTGCATGTGTTTCTGCTTCATGTCGTAAGTATTCAGACATTACTTTGACATCATTTGCCAATGGCAACAGTTCTTTCTGACTGTTCTGCTTAGCCTCATGAAGTGTTCTTAAGGCATTGGAAGACACGTCCGTCCAATTAATTTCAAATAGTTTGGAAAGCTCCTCAGCCCTTGTTTGCAGATCCTGGTTGTTTGTTTCGATTCCTTCGAAATTAGAATTTTTAGACATTTCTGAAGCGTTGTGCCAATCTTTAAGGCTAATGATGGTGTGTAGCATAAGTATTGGTGTTCCGTCGAAGCCTGCAACGTTTTTGCAAGATTGTGTAATAATTTGAAAGCATCTGAATACATGAAATTCTCCAAAGACATTTCAACATTGCCTGGACAAGATCGCATGTCTTTCAGCAAGCTACCAACTTCTTAACTTCTGTCTAATATAATTGTGTTGCTTTTTATCATGGCCCCTTTTGTACAGAGTTTTTCACCGAATGCAAGGATTGTATTATCACTTTGACTTTGCGACTTATTTCGTCGTTTCTCATGACTCGATTACTCGTCTTTAAAATAGTGCTTCCTTCTTTTGATTTGGTAATAGCAGGCTGCTCTCTAAAGCGAGTCGTTTTCTTGATCACGCCGCATTGTAACTTACATTTTGAGTGTGCCTCCACAGGATTTCTTGGGTAATACCCGTAACAGTAAGGACAAGGTCCATACTCGTCTGCAGCTACGCGTTGATTGTGACTTTGTCTGTATGACACAAATAGTTGTCCTTGGCCATCTCGCAATACTTTAACATTATGGAGATGGTTCCCTACGTTCCTTATTGTTCATACATTTTTTTATTTCTGCTGAATTTTCCGTATTTAATAGATCTTTCACATCTTGCCCATCTTTATGCTGCAAAAGCAAATGTTTTTTTTAGTTTTATTTGAGCCTTTTCGCAAAACATGCAATAAAATCTCTTATCGTAATGTCTGTATTCACTGTTATTTGTTTGAGCGATGGTGATGGTGGTTTTGTGTGCCTCTGCGGATGATTCGTCACGTTCACGAGATTGCAAGGATTCAACAGGAGGTAGGTAGTGTTGACGCTGTCTTCTTTTGAAATCTTTGAATGTTTGGTATGAGTTCGACAACTATCGACTCATCTGACGATGTGCATCGCCTTCTTCCGGAATATAGTCTTTGTCATTGTCACTATCCTGTAAAATAAAGTTGTTTTCCTGTGTGTGAGATCATATAAAAATATGAAAATATCACAACATCATAATTTGTTGTTGGGAACTAAATCCATAAAAATGTGTAAGTGTAACATAACACTTACCAGAATGCATGTCTTAATTACAGTTCGGTACTAGAGCTTGAAAAAAATCGGAAACTATATAATCTTAGATAAAATGTTTAATGTGTGTACTGTACTGTATTGCCCACAAAATCGTTATAAGTTTATACATCGATATCCGATGATTCAATGTTCAAATATTTCTGCTGCATCTTGTGAATTGTACTCGTGTGCAGTGTCGCTATGTTCTTTAGTTTCGGTACTCTGCAACACAATTCAATGAGACAATAATAGAGTAAGATTCATACATCCACGTACTTAGTATCAGTTGAAATTGCAATTCTTTAGTAGCAGCATTTTCAATTGATATCATCACTCATGTGGCTTTTATTAAGATGTAGAAAATCTAGGTGACATGAGAATTTTGTGTAAATGTTGCAACCGATGGTATAATACAAGTTAATTAACCTTCGTCCAAAATAGTTTACTTTTGCTTATCTTTACATCACATGTTTATTTTTTGCCGTTCACTGTCATTGGGGAAGATTTGAAACAGATTGATAGCTTGTTTTGTCGACATAATAACAACTAAAAACACCATGAAAACATTTTTAAAGGTTGCATTTAAATGATCAATTTCAACAAACGGTTTCAAATTTAACATATCTTTGATTTTTATCGGAACGTATCAAGCTTGTTTAAAGATTGGCTGAATACACCTGACGTAGCAAGTCTTAACATATACCAGGTTGTTCCAAACATGTATCAAAGTTCGAAAAAGTATACAAGGAAATTTTTTTAACAGATATAATAAGACAATGTTGCACGGTTAAATGAAAGGTATTGTACTTCTTGGACAAATGTGTGGAAGAAAAAAGAACTGGTGACGGACTGTGGTTCCCGGTAAATCATGATGTATTGTGCGGGTGGTTGTAAACTGAACTATCTTTTTCTTACCATGTCAGAATGTATCGTATAGCAAAATATCGAGTAGACGCTATTGTTTTTTGT
>NC_068360.1:44056198-44066198 GCF_020536995.1 Dreissena polymorpha
AGTGTCGTCCAATTAGCCTGTGCATTCCTCACAGGCTAAGCAGGGACGACACTTTCCGCTTAAACTGATTTTCTGTAAGGAGGGACTTCTTGAAAGTACAAATACCATAAAAGCGGAAAATGTCGTCCCTGATTAGCCTGTGCGGACTGCACGGCAATCTGTGCGACACTTTACGCCATGCATTAGGCCCAGTTTTATCATAAACAAGAATCAAATAGGGAATTGTTCCGTTGCCGACTTTATTATGTGAACTAAGTACTGCTTGCCACACACAAACAAACCAAGAACTAAAAGATTGATGTTGTTTTTCACAGTTAATTGATACTTCATGTCATTTGCTTTTACAATAAAATATCAAATGATTTAGGTTCGTAAAAGCCTGGTATTGCTGTTGTCCGTACATAATTAATAAATATTACTAACAGATCGGAAATGAAGACGTGGCCAAAATAACCGATGTCGGTGTAACGAAACCAGCGAGCAATCTCGTGCGCACGTGCATCGATTCCCCGGCTCATATGGCACCGGAAGTTCTATTGTCCACTAGAAACCAGACCAACAAGATAGATTCTACAGCCTGGCGCTGATACTTGGAGATGTGGTTCGGGCATGACGTATTCAGCGATATGAATCGGGAAATCCTTGGACTCGGTTTTCAAGAGAGATGCGTTATCAAAGCTCCGCGAGCGTCAAGGTGATGCCAAAGTGGATGGCGACCGAGTTTAAGCCACCGGAACAGGCCGCCGACACTTTATTTAATCGAATTATTAAAAGAAGTTGGTCTGACAACCCTGACCAGAGGCCGAAAGCGAAGGAAATTCGGATCTTTCTTGAGGAGCTGATTCGCAACAACTGAGGGATAAAAACAAATACATAAATCACAAGATATATTTTCCAATGACCGTATAATCCTTTCATATAATATCCCTTGATTTTGTCATGACAAGTCGCAGATTGGGTATTTACTTGTAATTTGTATGCTTTTTTCCCTTTTTAGAATTATCTCAGCATGTTGCAAAGTATAGTGGTAGTGGGTTTGTGTGCGTTCAAGCACGAGTATACGCTTAAAGCACATATATTATTAAATGCACAATTGATTTCAGCTGCATTAAAGAAAACAGGTGTATTTAGTGCGTAGCAATTAAAATCAGTTTGTGTTAGTTTAATTATACTAAATTGTTATTTATTGTGCGTGTGGGTTTCACTTAAGATTACCTTTCGCTTCAACCAAAGTCAAGACAACCATTTATGTTTTGGTTGTTATTCGTACGACGTATTCGCTGTGGCTTTATCATTGAAAAACAGGGCTTAATACACGTGTGTAATGTGTCGTCTAAATATACCTGTACAATCCGCTCAGGACAATCAGGATGACTTTTTCCGCTTTAACTGAAGTTTTTGTGGTTGAAAGAAGTCTTTTGTTAACCAAAATCCAGTTTATGCGGAAAGTGTCGTCCCTAAAGTGTCGTCCCAGTTTCTCCGGAACAATGCTCATACTTGTCATCCTCGTGGTACTCTCTGTCATAGTTCAATTGACTGAAATGTGACGATTAAATGTGACGGCAATACATATTAACCCTTTCAGTGCGGGAACCGAATTTTAAAGACCTTTGCAAACAGTTTGGATCCAGATGAGACGCCACAGAACGTGGCATCTCATCAGGATCCAAACTGTTTGCTATTCTGATAGTATTCTTTGAAAAAAATTAGAAGAAAATGCTAATTTTAGAAATTCTGCAGACGATTTAATATGCGAACCATGACGTATTAAAATTGAAAATTCTTCTTTAAAACTGTTCCAATAACAATTATATTTTACATGAGACATTGTTCATTAATTAAAGACTTTTAATTAATACATGATATACACATAATTATTTTGTTGTAACCATGGCAACAGTATACAATATGAATATCAGTTATAATTACCATCTTCTACATTAAACATAGCAATAATACTACACTCTTTAGTTATCAAATGCAATCAACAATTTCTTACTGTTACATTTATACTATATTACATACTGCATGAAAAATAGAGCCAAGGCGAAACGATCCCTTAAACATAAATATTTACATTAAATTAATGTTTTCAGTTATATACACAACTATTAAATTTTAAATTCAATTATATTACTTGTCACACTGCATTATATTTCATTTCACCTGGTATTGAGTCATTGTAAGAGTTTTACAAAAACATACTAATGTTGTGAAGTTGACAATGAGTATGGTCAGGTTTCCATGGTTACCATACATTATAACATAAACAACATGAACAATCTAAAACAGGGGAAACTATTTTAAAATCATTGTTATTTCGTCGGCTCGGGTACATCTGGCCGTGGACAGGTACTGGCACATTAATGAGTTACAGAGTGGCGCGATTTCGTCATGAAGGTACCAACTGGCGTTCTGCAGACAAGCCAAGTGGCTCCAGTTGGGGGGGGGGGCATTCCATTCAGAACGAAAGAATCTTTCTTCAGGATCTTCACAGCCTCCTCAGCATCCGAAGCATATCGCCTCACATACACTATGCCTGGCTTGTCAGAGGTCATTCTGAATTTTAAACAAATACACAAACTTAGATTTCATGTTATAAATTTAGAAACTGGAACCTAACTATAATGCTGTTAAATTATTTTATAATTTTTTAGAAAATATGTATGTTTTATTATCTTTTTCATGTTATATAATTGCTTTTGAAATAAAAATAACAATCGAACAACACATGACTGCCTGTACTGAACTTTTTATCTAAGCGTTTTCTGATATCATTGTGTACAAACAGTGTATTGACTTATACCTGTAGCATGAAATGTTTTTAAATATGTGGAAAAATAACAATAAATGAAAACCTTAAGTGGTGGTATGACAGCAGATTTGGTATTGGCTTGAATACTGGTTTCAAGAATTCTGTCCAGTTGTAAAACTGGACAGGATTCTCCGGATCTTGTACAAGGTGGGGAATGTTGTGCCCATTGCGGGATGATAGGCCTGACTGTCTCCACAACATCTTCCAAGGTGTTGACAGTGGTGTTCCTCCAACGCAACCTTTAAGTATATGAAAGCAAAATTTAATGTATTGCCTACAACAACATTTCTTAACCACAGGAGGGAAGCCCATTTTTTTTTTATATATGCTATTAAATAAAAAAAATATGGGCTTCCCTCCTGTGTTCTTAACACTACTTTCCATATAATGGTGCTGCAGTATTTTCAGATATAATAATAAATATGCCAACGTATAATAAATGAAATGTGTATTGATAATTAAAGATAATTGATTCTTTATTCTTGCAAACATAAAACATCAATTTAATACCTTCCACAATTCCAAAGTGCCAGTCTGGGCTAAATTTGGTATGACCGGCCTCCATGGTGCTGAACTCAATAGAGTCGTGCAGGCCTGTAAGAACCCGCCACATGCCGTACCTGTAAACAAAGATATAAATAAGCAACAGTTTATTCTGTCTTTTCAAAACTAAAATTAAATCATTTATGAATTCTTAGCATGAACATATTTTTTAAATAACCTTCTTAGCAAATTGTAGTAAATCTATTTTTAACTAATACAAATCAAAATATTTACCCTATGACCGCGTTATTCTTGTTTTGCCCCGAACAGTTGTCCATATGAAGGACCACATTCCTCTCTCCATAACCAAGATGGCTAAAGTGGTGGTGCAGCATTGAGGTCACACTATTGGCCCCTTTTCCAACGGACTGAAAGGCCTCATCAACGAGATAAAATATCTGCGTTCCTGTAAAAATCAACCCAAATGTGGTTTTTTTCACACCAAATTGGCAATGTATAAATAATAGCACATATACATGTCTTACTGGGACATTATAAGTAATAATATATAAACCCCATTGTTGGACCCCATTGTAAATAAGCTTTCAGCTTAATGGGTTATCCATAGGTCCTTAGCATCCATGCTCATATGAACCTACTTTAGTTATAGAACTTCCATATTGTTAAAAGTATGCATACAGCAACAACGTTTTATTTGATGCTCTTAAATTGGCATTTTAAATAAACCTAGATAACTCTTTGAAATCTGTGATACATTCTTTGTCTCATGTGTTATATATTTGTATGTGCTAATAATCTTAAATCTAAATAAATATAAATAACAATTTAAATTTGTTATATATTATAGATCACAACAATTTTTACAACAAGTTACATTTTATATACATAACAATTTTCTGAAAATTTAACCATGCATTATTTTTATTTACCTGAAGACTCACAGCACACCCCAAAGCATTGACATTTTCGAGGAGTTTTAAAGTACATCGGACCCACTGCCTGTGCCTGTTGAGGATAGAACACCTGTTGGCTGTAGTCGAAGCTGTAGTGGACCGTGGCATCTGTGGCTTTTGATCTTTGTCCTGTTATGAGTATGAAGTTAAAAAAAAAACATTACTATTTTGGCTTTGCACACAATTGTTAATTACATTGTTAATAAAATGTATTGTTAAACCACTGCTAACATGTCAAAAGTATTAAAATATATTGATAGATATGTTTAATATCAAACCTAGCTAATTATATAAAAAATATACCATTAACACTAAGTGAACATGCCTTTATAATTGTATTTACAATTTTGTTTTAATTTATTCATATAACATCTTGGAAATCTATAAGTAACATTTTTGTTTATCAAAATGACATTTTAAATACAAGCAAAAACATAATTGTAATCACTTTTTTAGCATAAACTGACTAATCACTTTTGTAAAATACCTCTTTTTTTATTTGCAATCTGAAAATTGATCAAACTCAAGCTTTGTCCTCTCATATTGCTCCCTGTAATGATCTCCCTGGCATTTTACTTTCTCTAAATGTTTTTGATAATTTTCTAATTTAATTTGTTTCTCTTCTTCTGTGATGTTACCAGACTTTGTAATGTTTTCTACATGTTTTTGACATTTTAAACACAGATCAGTGGCAGGCTTCATCACCAACAAATATGGACACTGTTCTAACCATATTTTCCTAAAAGTGGAAGGCCCCACTTGTTTCTGGCCAGTTCGGTCAAGTGCACCACAATACAATTCATATATATCACTTTTGTTTTTGTCTGATGGAAGGAGGATACACTTTTCATTGGCCTGTGGTGTTCGTCCAGGTAGTGGCATTCCATTTTGGCTACTATAATTTTCAAGAAATGTTTTTACCATCTGGACATCTTGTAACTTGAGTGTGTGTTTAGGCAGTTTCTTGTTATTTCCATGCACTCTGGCTTCAAGACTGTTTACATCAATGGAGCTACCAATCGAAATAATTGTGTTTTTACACACACCATGAGCGAAAGCAAATGTATTGCGACAAACTACTTGCCCAGCAAAGTAAAAATTCTGCCTTTGCCGTTTTCTATCCACTGCTTTTCTTTTAATCCAACTGTTACTGGTCCACTCTGCGTATGATTGAAAATTTGGTATTTTATAATCAAATCTAGTTCCTGTTTTGATTTTTCCAAACAAGAAAGCCTGTACGAAATAAGAGTACCCCAGTTTACAACTGAGCTGCATGGTTTGTTTGAGTACAGACGGGTACAACCACAGCCATTTATTTTAAAAGATTGTTGCTTTATGCCTTCTGTATCTAAATAATTACTTTCATTCAAAGAGTTAACATTTTCGTTGCAATCATTATCAATATCAGAACAAGAGTCACAATCATCAGAACCGTCATTTTCATTATTGTCAAAGTACAGTTCACCAACTAATTCTAACTCTTCGTGAAAGTCTGGGTCTTGATGGCAGGTAAGTTCAGGCGGTACAGTGCTACAACTAGCACATGATAATTGACTGTCTGCCATTTCAAAGATTAATATTTGACCGAAAATTCTACATTTTGTGTTAATGTAAACAAACAAATGTCAAAGAAGGTCACGGTAGCCATTTTGTTCGCTTCGTTTCCGGTTTGTTTAATTGTCAGGTTTTCCATTAATTTTTTAACATTTAAAATCAGGTCACATGAAACAGTCTCGCGTTTCAAAAACTAACACTTACCTTTATCGAAAACCAGTAAAATCCACACTGAAACTATACATATATTATCGAAATGTGTATCGATAATCGTCCAAGGTTGAAATTTTATCAATTACTGAATGGCCTACGAATGTAAAAGGGGAGTAATCCATATAAAAGAAATTGTTAGTTTAGTTTAAACCTATTTATTTTAGCTCGATTGCGTCGAAAGCCTTAGGCTTATATAAACGCTCTCGAGTCCGTTTCCTGGGCCTAGAACCAGTACTTGGTGTCTTTGGGGGAGATCTAAAGAACGCTCCCACGGTGGGGATCGAACCCGTGACCTCCCGGTCGCAAGGCTGACACCATATCCATTACACCACGGCGACCTTAAAAAATTGTTGATTAGTCAAACGCAACCAATTCATTTTGAATTTACATCGTTAAAACCTGGGTCAGTTGAAATTAATGTTGTTTAAATACTTTTCACGCTAACATTGGACAAACTAGAGTAAATTGATCTGAATTTCGTCGCAAATTGCACGACGTCATTTCAAACGTCGTTTTCTCGGAATGAGGCTTGCCGAATTAGACCCAAAAGTCTCAGAACACGCCACATATATGATAGATGAATATGTTTTTATATATGGTCTATTAAATTCTCGTTCGTTTTGGTTATTAATTTATCATACTTCGACCCCCATAGTTTAGGATTTGACCCAAAGTAACAACTTTACTGCAAAGACAAGCACAGTTGATTGAGACTGACGGACATCGAGTTCAGACACCTGCACATAACACGTGCCTCCACACGAGCTAAAGAATCACATAGACTGCGTAAAAAGTCCTCATGCCAGGTGCCATCCATATTTGGTATATGAGAAATGCTGTGTGAAAAAGGGGTTTAATGCATGTGCGTAAAGTGTCGTCCTAGATTAGCCTTGCATCCCGCTTTCCGCTTTTGTGATATGTTCTGTTTTAAGAAAGTCTCTTCTAAGCAAAATCCAGTTTAGGCGGACACTTTACGCACATGCATTAAACCTCTTAATTACAAAGCACCGCTCGTATTAAAGGTAAACACTGACGTCACAAGTGAAATTCTTCCATATCTGTAGCGATTTATTATATATATATATATATATATATATATATATATATATATATATATATATATATATATATTTATTTTTTTTTCTAATTAAATGACACTAGTTTTAACCCATTTATGCCTAGCGTCAAGAAAAAAAGCCTTGGCAAACGCATGATGCAGCGTCTCATCAGGGTCTACGCTGTTTGCTTGAAGGAATTTCTGTAAGAAATATTATAAATATAGAAAGAAATATACTAGACATCCCTAATTCTGGAAATAAATTGATCGAATTTAGAAGGATGGGAGAGTCCACGAGGCATTAATGGGTGAAATATCTTCGCCATGCGTTGTATGGAGGACGTGAGTATAAAATAACTTACTAAAACCATAAATATTAAAAATATCATTGGCGTCGCACTGACTCGTATATAATACGTATTTTTTTCGCTTATGGGAGGAAAAGTTATTTTACGGATCAATATATATATATTTTTGTTGTCAGAATATCTTGCATAGTGGTGATTTTTTGTGCAAATTAGTGTAAATAAGTACTGCATTTTCTGCCTATTACATTTACTACAACATTTATTGCCTATAATGCAAAGCTACTTATTTTAATTAATTACTGATCACAGGGACTGGGCAATAATAAAAGATCACAGGAACTGGGCAAATACGCGAACCGGTGAAGCCATCTGGTTTTGTATAAAAACAAAACATAATCAAAATATATTTATTTTGTGTTTTTTCTAAGAATAGCGCAGACTTTTACTGTCCGAGTTTTGGTTAACGCGTATTTTCTTCAATTTTACAAGACGACAGCGATTACACGGTTTATTGCTTTATTGATAACCATTACACTACAGTCACTTATTAATATCTTAGTTAGAAGGTGATTTTTCAAGCGGTTCCGTAGTGTAGTGGTTACACGCTCGCTTCACATGTGAGAGGCCCAATGTTCGAGTCCTAGTAGAATCAAATTATTTTATTTGTGTTCTATGTTAACTTTTTGTTTTGATGTAGAAATTTTAGTTTAAATAAATAATTTTATGCTGTTTTATTGTAACCATTTTTTGTTTTTATTATGCCCATGAACTATATGTGTGAGAGGGTGGTGGTGGTGGTGGTGGGGGGGGGGGGGGGGGGGTTCGTAAACACATTAAAAATTTTACAGTGTTATCATATCAATGAGTACTCAACCCCTATCGTAAATGAGCAACGTAAGAATAAGTTCAGAATCATCTCCCCTTTAAGTTTAGAAAAATATGAAATTACGCTTACAAGATGAAGCAGATTTTTTTTAAACCTACACAGTTCTGTTCCATTAATGAAAACTGCACACGAATATCAGTAAAAAAAAGGAAACCAATGTAAATAAAATGAGCTATGAAATATTTGGGGGTTACAACACAAAATCATAGATAATGGTTATTCGGGGGTTATAACACAGCATCATAGATAATGGTTATTTGGGGTTAAAACACACAATCATAGATAATGGTTATACCAGTATCTTTTTCTATTTTGTTAAAAGGGTCTACGCTGTTTGCTTAAAGGAATTTCTGTAAGAAATATTCTAAATATAGAAAGAAATATACTAGACATCCCTTATTCTGGAAATAAATTGATCGAATTTAGAAGGATGGGAGAGTCCACGAGGCATTAATGGGTGAAATATCTTCGCCATGCGTCGTATGGAGGACGTGAGTATAAAATAACTTACTAAAACCATAAGTATTAAAAATATCATTGGCGTCGCACTGAAGTGCGGCGACTCGTATATAATACGTTATTTTTTCGCTTATGGGAGGAGAAGTTATTTTACGGATCAATATATATATCTTTTTGTTGTCAGAATATCTTGCATAGTGGTGATTTTTTTGTGCAAATTAGTGTAAATAAGTACTGCATTTTCTGCCTATTACATTTACTACAACATTTATTGCCTATAATGCAAAGCTACTTATTTTAATTAATTACTGATCACAGGGACTGGGCAATAATAAAAGATCACAGGGACTGGGCAAATACGCGAACCGGTGAAACCATCTGGTTTTGTATAAAAACAAAAAAAATCAAAATATATTTATTTTGTGGTTTTTTCTAACAATAGCGCAGACTTTTGCTGTTCGAGTTTTGGTTAACGCGTATTTTCTTCAATTTTACAAGACGACAGCGATTACACGGTTTATTGCTTTATTGATAACCATTACACTACAGTCACTTATTAATATCTTAGTTAGAAGGTGATTTTTCAAGCGGTTCCGTAGTGTAGTGGTTACACGCTCGCTTCACATGTGAGAGGCCCAATGTTCGAGCCCCAGTAGAATCAAATTAATTTATTTGTGTTCTATGTTAACTTTTGTTTTGATGTAGAAATTTTAGTTTAAATAAATATGCTGTTTAAATTGTAACCAATTTTTGTTTTTATTATGCCCATGAACTATATGTGTGAGAGGGTGGTGGGGGGGTGGTTCGTAAACACATTAAAACTTTTACAATGTTATCATATCAATGAGTACTCAACCCCTATCGTAAATGAGCAACGTAAGAATAAGTTCAGAATCATCTCCCCTTTAAGTTGAGAAAAATATTAAATTACGCTTACAAGATGAAGCGGATTTTTTAAAACCTACACAGTTCTGTTCCATTAATAAAAACTGCACACGAATATCAGTAAAAAAAGGAAACCAATGTAAATAAAATGAACTATGAAATATTTGGGGGTTACAACAAAAAATCATAGATTATGGTTATTTGGGGGTTATAACACAGCATCATAGATAATGGTAATTTGGGGTTATAACACACAATCATAGAAAATGGTTATACCAGACTATCTTTTTCTATTTTGTTAAAAATAATCGTTCAATATATTAATATTTACAGTAGAAAAAAATCGTTCCATGTAACTTCATTGAG
>NC_068360.1:44071198-44133698 GCF_020536995.1 Dreissena polymorpha
CAGTCATCCACCAGTCTTCCTAAGTCCACTGCCTCATTGTCTGGTCCTTAAATGCTGACCATCACCAGAGCGTTGCGGACAGCAGACTTCAGGCGAGCAGAATTTTCTGCTTTTACCCCCTTTAATTGTGCTTAAGCCTACTCGCAGTGTGAAATACAAACAAAATGTAAAATTATTCTGAAATTAGAATGTTAAATCTCATTGACTTAACACAAAGCGATGCTTAAGCAAAAAATCATTTTTCGTTTGTTATTACGTATATTATTGACAGTCTAGTCAAGTACCCAAGGAGCAGTACCGACTTCTGAACGCACTGATCTGCACATGTGAAGAATACACAAAGAGCACAATAAAACTAAAAAGGGTGGATTTTTTTTCAAACAACTGTTTTATTTTAAAGTCTAGTATATGTTTATAAAATTACATTAAGATATGATTTTAAATTAAAATGTTATCATCTGTAGTGTCTAATATTTGAGTCAACACAATATCTGTCTGTTTTTAATAATTATTCACGTGCGATTTCATTTTGCGTTGATTTCACTACATACTTATAAAAAGTTAAGTTAAGTTAAGATATTCTTACCTCCTTCAACTTCTGTTATCCATGGACAACATTGGAAAAAAATCCTGGTTTTATGCTACATGTGTCAATTATGTTGCAAAGTGACTCAGATATTAATAAATAGTCTAAACTACAAAATATTGTTGATTTTGTGTTTGAGTGCCAGGTGAATTTGCTTTCGTTTGGTTTTACTGTACGCCAAATGTTTATCATATTATAGTTTTCAATTATGTTATTCAAAATGTTTCTTTTTTTAGGATGAGTATAAAGGTTTCCATTTTTTTAAATCTAATAATGGGTTAAGAACAGTATTGAAATCACCACCGACGATAATGTTTTTATCCTGGTATTAATTATAAAGGATTGTAATGTTTCGTAGAATGTGGAATCATCTTTGTTAGGGCCGTAAACGTTGATTAATGTTAATTGTGTTTCGTGTATTTTGATATTTATACTTGCTTGTCTGCCAATTATTATTTCGCTAAAGTTATCGACTGTGATCCCTATATAATTTTTTATCAGAAAGGCAATGCCTTGTTTATTAGTATATTGCCCACTGAGATATATGTCTCCGTCCCATTCATCTTTTAAGTTTTGTGCTAAAGTATGTGTCAAGTGACTTTCTTGTAATAGGCATACACTATATTTTTTTGTCTAACCATTTAAAGAGTTTTATGCGTTTGTCTTTATTGTTTAGCCCTTTTGCATTCAAAGTACATAATTTAATCATTTAAAAAGAGGTGGATGGAGATGTACATGATAATTTATGTGTCCAGTTGGTTTCTATTTTAAGACATAAGATGTGTATACATACAAAGACAAAATAGAAAACAAAAATTAGGGATTCAAAAACAGAAATTTCCATAGAAATGAAGAAGTAAAAAGAAATATCACAAAAGTGAGAAGAAAAAACAAAAAAGAGATAAACACATAGCTCCTGCTTTATAGATGTTAGAAAATTGTTGGACAGGTAGTCTTATTTCAGGTAGATACAGAGAGATGAGTTCGAGTGATGGTAAATAATAAGTGTATATCGTAAATAAAGATATATGCAATCAAATTTACAAAGAAAAACAACAACAACAACAACACAAACAAAAAGCTATACAAAAAGGCAATTAAACACTACTTGCACAGGTATATATGATATGTATATAGTTAACAATAGTTACATGGTTACATTGTTGATTTGTTTGTGTTTTTTGTTCAAGTTGGGTATTCTTAAAATGAGAGGTTGCGTACTTAAAACAATTTTTTGGATTAGATTCGTCTGCCCATACAAATATGGCAGCAACATTAAATGTATTTTTTGTTTTTTAAGATAACTATAAAACAATATTCAATATCAGTATAACTGCTCTGTCTTGCTTGTTATTCAACATATTTATATATCATTTAATTAGGTGATGTCCAAAAGCGTTAAAAAGTATTCAACTGCAAATACCGTACATATATAGACATAGAGATATGTAGACATATGCTCATTACAAATGTAGCAGTAGAATTAAATGTATATTTGATGTTCCTAAGATGAGTATATAATAACATTTAATATGAATATTACTTGCTTGCTAGTTAAATATACTTTATAATTTAACTAGGCGATTTCCAAAAGGGTTAAATAGTATAAAAGGCAAATACCGTACATGTATAGACATAGGCATAAACGCCAAATTGTACATGCATTTTGTATGAGCTACTGTTAGTATGATACAACATATATAGTAATGCTTACACATTTCCTACTTTGCTCACAAACAATAGAAATAACATTAATTGCAATAAATAACAATTGAATTCCCATAGCAATCAACCGAATTAAACACTTAAAAATAGTTTACAGAGTTGATCTTTCAATTAATTAGAATTTTGCTTTTTGTATAATAATTATATAATTGTTTTACAATCATATGTATTCTTATTTGTAACTGTCTAACATAGTATGCTTTTATACATTAATAATAATTCATATGTGTTGTAATTTATGTTCATTATTTACGGTATTGTCAACAGCAAATTTTTTTAGATGGTTTTGTGCTTTTTTTTATTTTTTTAGAAGGTTGATAAAAATGCTTATTTAACACGTATGGCATATCTCAGTATGTGATTATACAGAGCGATCAATTGCCTTCCAAAAAAGCCGAATTATATGAATTCGTTTGCAATTATTCAATTTACCAGAATTGTCACTTGATATCAGAGTAAAATGAGTTTAATCAGTTCATCTTTTCGATTTAATATCACGTGTTAGAGAAAAAAACACCCTCTATTATGATAAAAGCAATGTAAATATAGTAACACATATTTGCTTCACTTTCATTTTAGATTTAATGATTTATTTGTCTAGTGTGCGTCTTTGCATGTACTGCTAATGTTTTTTTAACAGTTTAAACACAAGAGTTGTCCTTATATTGTATAAGGACTCCTGTCAAGGATAGTGGTAACACATGATTTATTGGATTTATCTATTACCTTCGAAATCTAAAAGGGCAAGAGATAAATACATGTACATCGTTTTTGAGTATTTGACTGCATTACAAAAATGTAAATACGTATTTATTTACAATACATTTGGTCAAAAGTTTTAATACTCTTTAGTTACACCTTGTTTATAATAGCACATATATATAGATAATACATGGTGCATAAATGTAACACAATCAATGGTGTGTTACTTTAAGAATGTTTTCAAACATATGCGCCGCTATATAACATGCTTTTAATTTGCTTGCTTTGCATGGTGTACACATGCTTACGTAAATTGTTTATACACTGTATTGTATTGTACATTTGATTGTCATGGTGTGTCTGAATAGCCACTAATCCCTTGAAAAACCACTAATCCTTCGTCTTCATTGCACCACGATAATGGACAGCAGTTAATGATAGTATACTTCCCAAAGTAGAAACGTTTGTAAATGTTATGTCTATGACCATGGTAGACTAAGCCAATAAGTATACTCCTTATAAAGGACCCTGTGGATGCTTCCGTTCCGGTTTTTGTAGAAAAGCTTTCCGCTTCTACTCCATACTGATTCAACAGTGTCTTTTTTCTTCAAGCGGATTGAGTTGAAAACTGTTTGGTTCAACTGTATTAGGTGCTCGCTTGCATAAATATTAACTTGTTTGAGTTGCTTGCTTTGGACAGCATGACATTTATTTCTCTCAATTGTTTTGAGATATCAACAATGTTCATGTTTTCTGTATCTTTGGTTCCTTCTGCTTTCTGTTTTTCGTGTTTTGCCTTTTTCTTTGCTTGCTTTTTGCTTTCAGCTTTTGATTCGCTTATACTAAGTTCATGTTCGCTAACACTGCTTATGTATTTGCGTTTGGTTTTGTCTTGACTATCACAATCTTGGTTACTATCAGATAGTTCTGACTATTCTAAGTCAATTTCTCCTGGCTCAATTGACTGAGTTGTCTGTGTTGCCATATCTTTTTTGAAAAGTATATAAACAATGTTTCAAATTTTTAAACAAGGCTCTGTTTTCTTCATTTATTACAAGTTATTATGTTCATACCTTGTGTGTCAACATCCAGTATCCATTAAACAATGTCACTCATTTATTATCACCAACTTTCCAACACTAAGATTAATAAATCCTATTGCATTTTTATATTTTCAAAAAAAAACACACTTGCTCATACAAGGGAGATAACTTCGCTTTCACACTTATCATATTAAGAGATGTATTTGTTTCTCTTTTCTTAACCTGTATAGTAACTGCTGATATGTTTGTACCAATCACATGATAATGTTTATGAGGCGCTCATGAAAGAAGTAATACGATTCAATGAACCCCAAAGAGCAAAAAAAAAAACACTGGACATCAATATGTAAAATTATACAAAGCAATATAGAATCTAAGCGAGTATTCAAAATGGCAATGTATTAACACCGAGTATTTCGGCGCAGATCATGCCAGCAAGGCAGAACATGTCCCTGGTCTCATGGCTCCCGACCAACCGCGACGACCGGAGGCGGTGAGGATGACACTTTCACATGCCCGTGACATTGCGAGCGGCCTGGAATATATTCACGACAAACGATATACGCACCGAGACATGAAGCCCGAGAATGTGCTTGTGTGTATTCCTATCTTTCGAAGAGCGTGTTATAACATTTTTTTCACTTTAAGTTTAAACTTCTGTAAACCAGTGGGCATATTCGTTACAATAGTAAAGTATTTAAAGGGTAACTCATAACACTTGTAATAAAGAAAATAATTTTCGGTACAAATTGTGTCCGCTCGTATAAACGTAACAAAGCGTTAATAAATCATTAAATCTATACAAATTGTGTCCGCCCTATAAACGTAACAAAGCGTTTGTAAGGTACAATTTATATTGTTCTTGAATGTTTGTTATGTATGTTCTGATAAAATCAGTTTCGAATAGTTTGTGGTAATGTGTAAAATATATGTTTGTTTTCAGATCGCAGAAAATGGCGTTGCTAAGATAACAGATGTAGGCGTTGCAAACCCGACCGATAGGCTCTCATTTACACTGAATTGTTCCCCTGCTTATATGGCACCGGAAGTGCTTTTGGGAACAGGAAACCAGACAAACAAAATCGACATCTACAGCGTTGCACTTATTTACTGGGAAATTTGTTTTGGAGAAGACACTGGCAGCGTCATGAAACGAGAAATTCTTGGACCCAGCTTCTATGGTGACCCCTTGGCTTCGATCCAAAAGCGTCAGATGGACCCGTGTGGAGGTTGGCGACCGAGTTTTAACACGGGGAATGCGCCCCCTAGCGGTTTAATCGATCTAATACAAGCAGCGTGGTCTGATAATGCCGATAGGAGACCCACGGCAAAGGACATAAGACTCTCCATTGAGAAACTGATATCCAGCTGTTAAAATAACTGATTTTTTTACTTAACCCATTTACGCCTAGTTGACTCTCCCATCCTTCTTATTTTCCAAATTAGGGATGTCTAGTATATATCTATATTTACAATTTTTCGTACAGAAATTCCTTTAGGCAAACAGCGCAGACCCTGATGAGACGCCGCATCATTGTCATGGCCTTTTTTTCTAGACGCTAGGCATAAATGGGTTAATACAATAATAAATTGAAATTTTAATGCTTTTTTAACATATATGTGCCTAGATTGTTTCCTGAAGATGCTTTTGGTATCCATTGCATTGGTTATGGTCTTGTGTTCAGCTGACACATTTTTGAACCGGCCCGGCAACTCGTGAAATCAATACCTGTTCCGGCTAGACTATTATGTCTGGATATTGATCATGATCCAAAGTTGTAGTGAGAATCTCCTCTAGACTTTGATTCAAGTAGTGCAGACGTCAGCTGATGTTATCATAATATAGATTATTTAATCTTAATCCTTTAAGTAGGAGAAACATAGCCAGGAAAAGTCTTTGATATCACTAGGATGATTCACATCGGTGCTAATTGGTTTGCAATGACTACACGTTGATTGAAAGATTGTTAGACATGTCCAGTGTTTTAACTTATTTACAGACAAGGTTATGTTCTTGTCCGGTACAATTCGGTTTGTTATCTTGTGACTGGACTGGCGATGATCCGGTGTGTCTGTTATTAAAACACATATTCTTGGTGTGTTTTTATGTCCCCCACCACTATAGTGGGGGACATATTGTTTTTGCCCTGTCTGTTGCTTTGTTTGTTTGTGTGTTTGTTTGAGTCAAACATTTGCCATAACTTTTGCAATATTGAAGATAGCAACTTGATATTTGGCATGCATGTGTATCTCATGGAGCTGCACATTTTAAGTGGTGAAAGGTTAAGGTCAAGGTCATCCTTCAAGGTCAAATGTCAAATATATTGGGACATAGTGTTTCACAAACACATCTTGTTTAATGTTAATTTTGAATATAATTATGATTTACTATACACTTCAAGATGACGTTTGTCTTGATGTCGAAATACAAAGAGTATTAATACAGTCAAACATAAATTGTTTTACATGAATTAAACACTCAACAAAAATCAGTCATATGGTTTTTTATGATCTCGCACTGTAAAACCTTTTTCTCATTACGAATCTTCGTATCGATACAAATGAAATATCACATTAAATATCAATTACACGTATAGATAGAAACAGAATAGAAATCAGAACCCACTGTTGTGAATTGACATTGGTGCATTTGTCGGGTGCAGCAAATTAATAAATTATAACCTTATATTGAAAATAGTTTGATCAATATTTGTTGATGTTCTAAACCGATATTGATATTCAAGTACAATGTGTTGTAAATAATAAGAGCCGCGTTCTGAGAAAACTGGGCTTAATGCATGCGCGTAAAGTGTCATTCCAGATTAGCCTGTGCAGTCCGCATAGGCTAATCAGGGACGACACTTTCCGCTTTTATGGTATTTTTAGTTTTAAGGAAGTCCCTCCTTACCGAAAATCAAGTTTAAGCGGAAAGTGTCGTCCCTGATTAGCCTGTGTGGACTGCACGGGCTAATCTGGGATGACACTTTAAGCACATGCATTTAGCTCAGTTTTCTCAGAACAAGACTCATAATGTTGTGAATGATGAAGCAACTGAAATTTTACCAGTGCCGAACTTCGAATTTCCATCCGCTATTCTTTTATTTATTTGGGTTTCGTTGCCGACGAAATAGCGTCGTCTTTGCATCGCATATTGCTGCAATTTTATGCATTTGTGTCAAACAATTTTTACTTATCTATACAGACTTTTAACATTTAGTTTGGTGTTATTACGTTCCCCACGATAGGACTAAATATCATGCAAGTTAGCTATACTTCGGAAATGGGTTTGGAACGTAGAAACAAGCTGCAATCAATGCAAACAAAAACAAAACTACTCATAGAAACACAATATTTATTGACGTAAATGAATAAAACATTAAAATATGAAAACATTTTATTGAAGAAACTATTTTAAAAAGTGTTATCATACGAAACGCTTGATAGTGCTAGCAATTGAAAATATGCTATATATAATGTTGGTTCGAGAAAAACATCTTAAATGGTCTTTGGAAGCGAAAGACAGCTAAAATTGCTCTTTAAAGCATAAATGTTTACTTTATTGTTATAACAAATGCCAGGTAGCTTAATGATTAGCGAATTACAAATCCTAAGGTTTGAATCCAATATAGAAGTGTATGTGCCCTAGTACGTGTACACGAAACAAGCAAAACTAATCTTGCTAAAAGTCAAACAATTTGCACATATAAACACACACTCTAACGAAACAAAGTAATACAAAATAAATGGATTTAACCCATGTATGCCTAGTGAACTCTCCCATCCTTCTATATTGGATCAATTTATTTCCAAAATTAGGGATGTCTAGTATATTTATTCTATATTTAGAATATTTCTTACAGAAATTCCTTTAAGCGAACAGCGCAGACTCAGATGAGACGCCGCATCATGCGGCGTCTCATCTGGGTCTACGCTGTTTCCCAATGCCTTTTTTCTAGACGCTAGGCATAAATGGTATAATGAAAACATCGATTTGCATTGAGACCTAAAAAAACAATGAATTTAAAAAGGAGAATTAAATCAGCTAAAAATAGCAACTTGGCGGTGTGGATGGGCCTGCATCGTACGCAAACTACTCAAGTTTGTAAACATACAGTCATGGTAGAATCAGTTTTCAAAATTACCTTCGTTTCAACTAATATAAGTTATTGATAATTCCATTAAATTAAATCTAAATATAAGCTATTGTCTTTTCAGTACGCAAATTTCAAACAACGTATCAACATCCACCACCTTCTTCTCCGTCCGTTCTTACGCGCTTAAAATAGTCCCATACTTTTTTAAGAAATATTATTCCGCGCTATCCACTTTCGTTTGGTAGTCCTGCCCCTTTATCTCGCCGTTGATGAGCAGATAGTTCATCATCTCGTGTCCCTCGACGTCGCTGTAGATGTGTCCTTCCTGGCCCTCCAGCGTGAAGAAAAGGTCCACGTCGTAACCGTGGTCGGTAATATAGCACTAAAACACGTTGTACACTGCATTTGTATGTTTTAATTTCAAAAGATGTAATGTCGCAAATAATAAAAAAAAAAATAATAATTAAAATAAATAAATAATAATAATAATAATAACAATACTAATAGTTAAAATAATAATAATAATAATAATAATAATAATAATAATAAGTATAAGCATAATGATTATAATGAT
The DNA here is from genome assembly GCF_020536995.1 of Dreissena polymorpha. Classification (NCBI taxonomy): domain Eukaryota; kingdom Metazoa; phylum Mollusca; class Bivalvia; order Myida; family Dreissenidae; genus Dreissena; species Dreissena polymorpha. The sequence continues at coordinate 44,079,923 of NC_068360.1, forward strand.
TATAATGATTATAATTATTATTAAATAGAATTATGCTTTTATTTTAGGTATACGTTTCGGACCTTAAAAGGGCCGTCCAACAGATGAAGCGTCGTATCGACGCGAAACGGTATTTTGGGAAACTACGAGGATTGCTAATATAGCTAAAAAATACATCTGCAGATAATATGAGCGTGGATGGTCGAGTGGTCTAGGCGGGAGGCTTTTTACTCCAGCACTCAAGGGGTCAGTGGTTCGAGCCCTGTTGAGGGTTACTTTTTTCCCTTTTTTAAATTGTATTCTTGTTTTTTTAATGGAGATTTTTAGTTCAAATGTTTAAATTTATCAATATAAAGCATTTAAGGCATTTAATGACAAGCTTCAAAACATTCCAAAATCTGTTGGACGGCCCCTTTAACTATACTGTTGATATTAATAATGTTCCGCTATAGAATATAGGCTTATTAAGCGTATTTAGTTGGTAATGTTTTGTTTCCTAAGGTTTCACTTCTTGTCATGTATTTAGATTTTCAATTTCATATGCTTGATATCATGCACAAACTACATATAGATAAATTAGCAATGATAAATCACTAAATTAAATACAGATTTGTATAAACATGTCATTAATTGCCTTTTACTGTGACATGCGGATGAGATTAAGACGTTCTCACACCCTTATAATTTTTTTTAATAAACTGTATATACAAGAGTATATTACACGTATTTTAGATATGAGCCACGCTATGTGAAAGGGGGTTTAATGAATATTCGTAAAGTGTCGTCAAAGGGACGACACTTGCCGCCTAAATTTGATTTTTGCTGAGAAGAGACTTTCTGTAAACGAAAAATATCATAAAAGCGGAAAGTGTCGTCTCTGATAAGCCTGTGCGCACTGCACAGGCTAATCTACGACGACACTTTACGCACATTCATTAAACCTCCTTTTCACACAGCAGGGCCTTTATGATTATATAGTCACATATTATTAAAAAATACTACCGTTGTCTCCACCGCCGTCCCGTTAATCCAGACATGAAGATTATCCCGAGCTTAAATTGTATAGCAAAACATTCTTAATCAAATGAAAATACTTATACATGCATGGCAAGTAATAAATAATAACTAAACGTTAATATCGTTTAAGTGATAGTATGGGCATTTTTTACTGTTGAATTGAGCTGAAAAGAATTAACAGGTCAAAAGAGTAAGTTAAAATGTGGTTACTGACCAATTATCTGCAACTCATCTTGCTACCAGTTGTTTATAAAAATATACTTTATATTATATATTTTACGTGATCCACCCAGTCCTGTAAGCCGAAATGATCCGTAAAACAAAATGGTGTCTTTGTGTCGTATAAACGACTCTGCACTAAAACTAAATTTAGGTTCACATTGTACATGCGTGATCAGTTGTCAAACGAAAGAACGGTTGATATTAAAATGCATTATTTTTCTCTTTCCGGGATAATGTTTTAGTATGTTGATGCTGCATTAACAAATATAAGTGTATATAAAGTGAAAACACCAAAAATAAACAACGGTTGCGATAGACACCTATAAACTGTTAGATGCCCAAAATATCACTTTAATTAAACAGGTTGAATAGTTTGTATGTGCTATGCTTAGCGAAACTGTAAAAGTAGGGTTAATCTAGAACGACACTTTACGCACATGCATTAAGCCCCGTTTTCTCAGAACGTGACTCAAATATTCAGAAAAAAATGTTGAAATGATTAATAGGAACATAATTGCTACGCCTTTTGACTCACATACACTTCAAATGTACTGTGATAGATTTGAAGAGTGGGAAACAACAACACACCAAGGACGAACATATAATGCAACTTACAAAAGGAGACCCTGTACTGGGAGTTTGACATATCAATGGTCCACGCAGAGGTGACCTTGACTTTACCGTCCCCGCTAAGCTCTTGAACCTTCCTGAAACGTAAAATAATATGCTAGCTTAATAAGAATTTCACGAAAGATAGTCAACATATGCAAACGTAATTTGCACTTTTTTTCATTTAGTGATTGACTCAAAATAAGTAGGATTTTCCTGATATTAAGTCATATATTCAAGCTTTTTATTTATCAAATGTAGATAAATATCCTAACTTATTATTACATTAATCTAATTTGGTAAAATAACTCATTTGCATTTTCTTAAAAAGGAGTTTACTATTTAACCTTATTTATCTGAAATGATGTGAACTGTTTATGCTTTTTAGCTCTATCCTGATACGTTGTGCAGAATTAAATCAGCCACGTTCTGTGAAAACTGGGCTAAATGCATGTGCGTAAAGTGTCGTCCCAGATTAGCTTGTACAGTCAACACAGGCTAATCAGGGGCGACACTTTCCGCTTTTATGGTATTAAAGTTTCAAGGAAGTCCATCCTTAACGAAAATCAAATTTATGCTGAAAGGCAAATCTGGGATGACACTTTACGCATACGCATTAAGCCCCTTTTTATCAAAACAAGCCTCAAATGTTAATTATAAGCACTTCCACGAATTAAAGTGAAATATTCAAGCTTATAAACAACATCCTTAAATGAAGTGAAATGTTCAAGGTTAGTAGCCCTTTTGTGAAATGAAATGAAATATGCAAGATATGTAGTGGACTATTTGAGCTTATAAGCATTTTTTTAATTAAATGTTGTTCGATAATCGAGCTTATTTTCTCTTTCTTAAAACGCTTTTATTAATAATATCTTATTAACATTTTCATAAAATGTACTGAAGTATTAACGCTTATAGTCATGATGCGGCGTCTCATCTGGGTCTGCGCTTTTTGCTTAAATGAATTTATGTAAGAAATATTCTAAATATAGAAATAAATATACTAGTCATCCCTAATTTTGGAAATAAATTGGTCCAATTTAAGGATGGGAGAGTCCACTAGGCATAAATGGGTTAAGCCTTACCATGAAATGTGATATAATAATTGAGCTTATTAACATCTTGCCTGTGAAATATAGAATAATGTTCAAGCATATTAATAGTTTCCTTAATTGTAGAAAACTAATCATATATTTCATGGAAATTTTTCAAGCGATCTTAATTGTATTATGTGGTTATAAGACCCGTTTATTGTTTGAATTGATTTCCTTTTTTCTAGCATGTTACTTAAATCTTGAAAAAATGTGTGTATGTTAAATGGTAATTAGAAAGAAAAATATTTGCGACTTACCGCTTTAAATAGACTAAATGTTATCAGGTACAATCACTTTTAATTTAAATTAAATGTCATAACTAACAATATGTGACCAACGAAGTATATTGAACTAATAATGTGTAGTCAAAAGTGCCATCTGTTTTCTATTAAACAATGATTATTATGACAGTCATATTTCCTCTTCTGTCACACCGCCAGAACGAAATACACATGAATACAAATTGATTAATTTACGTAAGCAATTTACTGCTCATCGTTCTCAAAGCACAATACCCAGAAATATGTCATTAAATATGCTTCAGTCGTTTAAAAAAAGAAAAAAATCAATTAATATTCTTTTCATTCCGTACACTCCGTGTAATTAATTGATTGCTCCGAAAGTCATAGATCCAATAACCATCCTGCAAATTCCAATATTTGTGTAGAGAATATAGGGATAATACACGTTTTCGAGGGCATGATCATCTGCGGGCGCTCGAAAAATCCGTTCCTGTCCGAGTGCGCAGCACGAGGGCAGGAACGAATTTTGAGAGCGTCCGCAGATGATCATGTCCGAGAAAGTGTGTATTTTCGCTATTATTGCATAAACAAATCACACTTACCAAAATAATTTTAAATAACGTTGAAAACAATATTTTGTTCATTCGACATCGACAAAATAATTCGATTATTTCAATACAGTTCAAGGTTGTGTTTTACATATGCCTCACTCGGTCATCATCCGAAATGACGAGGCTTTACCTTCGGATAGGCAGTTTTCAATTTAAAATGTGTTTAAACATTTAATTAATGCAAAGTTGAAATGCAGCCTTGTAAAGTAAGAAATGAGGAATTATTTTGGGATTTACAGCAGGAACGTTGAAGGTACATAAATACTTACATTTACAGCATAGTCTTTTGAAAGTGTTGAGTAAATAACCTTAACTTTAATGACGTTGCCAATACAATAAAGCTGTTGTCAAGTGAGTGCAGATGGTATAACTTGAAAAGTGGATTGAAATAGTCATTATCCCTGCATGCATGAGGAAACTGGTGCATATTCAGTTCCCCATTTATGCTTGGAAAGTCGTCGAAGGCTGGAGAAGGGAAGTAACTGCGCGTAGACCAGGTTATGGATATGAAAAACACATAACAGGGCTTGAACGGCACGTGAATCGCATTGTTTATATACGATTTCTACCGTTCAAGCCCTCCTTTTGCCAAGTTTCTGCACTCCGCCAGAGGGCAGTATAGATAGAGTTTATGCAATAATAATGAATCACTTGAATAAAGTTTATGTCTTGTCATCACATCCATTGTTTGTTTTATAAACGAGTTTTCGTTTGCCATAAATAGAGCAATGTTCAAAGTTTGTGCGTTTTTGTAATCTCATTATGTGAGTCGCGTTCTGAGAAAACTGGGCATAATGCATGTGCGTAAAGTGTCGTCCCAGATTAGCCTGTGCAGTCAGCACAAGCTTATCAGGGACGACACTTTCCGCTTTTATGGTATTTTTAGTTTCAAGGCAGTCCCTCCTTACTAAACATCAAATTTAGGCGGAAAGTGTCGTCCCTGATTAGCCTGTGTGGACTGCACAGGCTAATCTGGGACGACACTTTACGCACATGCATTATGCCCAGTTTCCTCAGAACAAGGCTCATGTTGTCTCTGTGGTATGAATAGCTCTTAATTTGTTTCATCCATGTAGTTGATTAAAGTTTCATCCAGGTTCAGTTTGAGAACGTGTTATATGATAACTTTATTAATTGACTGTAAAGGAACATAGTTGGGGGGGGGGTCTTCCTAACGAATACCCAGATCTATTAACAAGCGGTCCAACATGGTGAGGATTTGCTCAACTGTGTAATTGGAAAAGGCCAGTTTCGAACACTGTGGCATGATTTAAAAACACTTTGTAAAGGACCACAATCTGATGGCATAAACCAAATATCACAGCTTTGTGTTGTTTAACCAATTTATGCCTAGTGAACACTCCCATCCTTCTACATTGGATCAATTCATTTCCAAAACAAGGGATGTCTAGTATATTTATTTCTATATTTGAATATTTCTTACAGAAATTCCTTAAAGCAAACAGCGCAGACCCTAATTAGACGACGCATAATGCGGCGTCTCATCTGGGTCTACGCTGTTTTCCAAGGCCTTTGTCTAGACGCTATGCATAAATGAGTTAACTTCATAATATTTTAGTTAAATTTGGCTAATTTGTAGTATGAATTTTAGTGGGTTATAATTGGTATTCCAGATTTAGATTGAGATAATCTAGTTTATAAAACAATACAACCTTAGTTACCTTTAAAGCTAATCTCCATGCTTTGACCATAAATATACAAGTGTAAACTTTCAAAATACTTTTAATTATCTATCCGTCGCCATTTATAGTCGAACGCAAATCTTTACATAAAGAGATATTTGATTGGTTGCAACTGAGCTTGACTTCTTATGCGAAGTCTTCACATCCTAACAGCGTTTATTGATAAAGCGCAACTAATGTTTCAAATGTAAAAGAGATTCGCATTTGTTATATGCTTTCACATTTGGCATTATATTGATGCAGATCGTTTGATCAGCTAACTCGAGGAGAAAAACAGAGAAAAAGACCATTCATAATCTGTTATGTTAATTGAAAACGCTAGTGAACATGGTTGATTTTGATGTCGATTAATCAATCGCATTTGAACAAAATTAATTAAGCTTTTGATGCAAGATTTGGGAAAATCATGAAACTGATTATTTGGTTTATTTCAATTTTGCTTTCAATGCAATGTGTGCGTAGTAGTTGTATGAAATAAATCAAGGTTATTTATTTAAATGCATCGTGTTATTTGTAAACATAAGATACGCAATGATACATTTTGCTAATAATACATTGAAAACTTGATGACGTTAGCACAGTATAAAACAATATAAATGTTGTTCGATCATGCAATTAGTTCAATTAAACGTCGTACAATATTACATACAAAGTCATTTGTAGTTTATGTGTAGAGAGATTGTTTAAGTGCTTCATAGTTTTATTAGAATACACATTATAAACTTTATGTATATTTCTTGCTACTTAATTTTTTGTTTGCTTTGTTGTAAGGGGATATCATTTGCATACTTAATTTCTAAATATACATTTCGTATCAATCATGAAGTTTGAAACATTAAAATTCATGCATTCACACTATTTTCAATTCATGGAGTTTTTATTGCCTTCCAACCGGGTTAACCCATATGCTTTCCACTGACGTTCCAAGGCAGTAACCCCAGATCAAATCAATCCATCCTATGTCTAATGTACATTTGTAGTACATAAAAGTCAAGCAGACGAGAATGACCTACTTTGTAAGTTTAGCATGACGGAAATGACATGACATGTAACTCAATGTGTTTGCTCTTTTCTCGAATAAATAGAAACTTAACACACCAAACAATGTCAGCAAACAAACACAATATAAACCAACTAACTGCACTTAATATCAATAGCTGTATGCGAATATAGGATATCGCTTGTTATGTGAACAGGAAATACGTTAATGGCGTTATGTTTGCTTATACGCAGATATGATTCTAAGCCAATTTAAAGGGATTTAACGCATACGCATTGCAAGTATGCAAACGGCACACCTTAGTACAAAAAAGTATATACAAACATAACCGGAGATTGAAAAGATCGCTTAATTGTGGACTTGAAATTCAGTCGAATTCGAAACATGAGGTATGAGATGGTTGATAAGGTTTGATTATCGACGGATGAGACTTACGCCCTAAAACCTAACACCAACCGAAACATGTGGTCGCATTACTCGCCAAACTCTTTATACCGTAACAATAGGCCGTGTATCAACTCGTACATGCATATTTATTCACATGCATCCTACAAATGTGAGACACACCCAAAGCTTATAATAAGTTACGCAATATATCGACAACTTAATCTTGATATATTCCCGACAATTAATTTACGTTAGTTTCCCTTCTGAAATGTTCATTAATTTTTATGAGATATGATAGCTCTGTCAAGCGATGCATGATTAAATGCAGTTAATCTGCGTCTCCACAAGATCATTATGGAAGTACATTAGTTGCTCATCAGATGCGTGTTCTTTGAATCTGCATGGTTACAAAGCAGCAACTATAGGACATTACACGAGTTATCAATACATATCATATCTTATTAAATATTTGTAGAATCCATGTTATACACGGGCTTTCTGATAATTAAATACTTGTCACGTGCTTTGAAGCGATACACAACGTTATGTTCAATGATATGGTGTACGGATAGGTCCAAAAGTCGTATTCCTATGATACGGTTTAGTTAGAAACGTATCATACGGTTTATAAACCGTATGATACGCTTTAAACCGTATGATATGCTTTTGAGACTTTTGGACCGGTTCGAACGTTAAACCGTATGATTCGAAACCGTGTGATACGAATCGTATCAGACGGTTTATTATGGTGTTCGGATAGGTCCAAAAGTCGGATTCGTATCATACCATCGTATCAGACGGTTTAGCTAAAACCGTATCATACGGTTTTGCGACCATTAACCGTCTGATACGATCGTATCAGACAGTTTTGACTTTTGGACCGATTGTACGCTTAACCAATTGATGCGAAACCGTATGATACGATTCGTATCAGACGGATCGTGTTTGATACGAATCGTATCATACGGTTTCGCATCAAACAGTTAAGCGTACAATCGGTCCAAAAGTCAAAACCGTCTGATACGATCGTAGCAGACGGTTTATGGCCCCTAAACCGTCTGATACGGTTCTAGCTAAACGATGGTATGATACGAATACGACTTTTGGACCTATCCGTACACCATAGTATCATACGGTTTAGCGTTAACCGTGTTATACGGTTTACACTGAATAATATGGTTAACGGATAGGTTAAAAAGTCGTATTCGTATAATGCCATCGTATCAGACGATTTAGCTAGAACCGTATCAGACGGTTTTGGGGTCATAAACCGTCTGATACGATCGCATCAGACGGTTTTGACTTTTGGACCGATTGTACGCTTAACTGTTTGATGCGAAACCGTATGATACGATTCGTATCAGACGGTTTACGATTCGTATCATACGGTTTAGCGTAAACCGTATCATACGGTTTACGCTGAATAACGTACGAACCGGTCCAAAAGTCTTAAAAGCGTATCATACGGTTTAAAGCGTATCATACGGTTAATAAACCGTATGATACGGTTCTAACTAAACCGTCTGATACGAATACGACTTTTGGACCTATCCGTACACCATATGATACGGTTCTAGCTAAATCGTCTGATACGATGGTATGATACGAATACGACTTTTGGACCTATCCGTTCACCATACAAGGAGAGTATCTCACTGTAAGCATTAAAGTTCGTGCTTAACACTTTTCCTAAAACACAAATGCAAGCCAAGGGCATCTTGGATCGTGTAATTGGTTCAAAATATTAGTTATGTGCAACACATTCATGGCTAACAATGCTTGACAATGCAGGTGTAAGGGGGCTCTTAAAAATGCATTAATTTATCCACAGTGTTTTGTATTATATATTTTATGGAAAGCATTTTAACTACGGAAATAGCATAGTGAACAATAAAGCGCAGGATTACTTTTGTATTCTTAATGAATATCTTTGAACATTAAACGTACTATATTCTACATTTAAATCAGCTATAAAAATGTATACCTGGTTGATGAGACATAAGGCTTTCTTGTATCGTTTTTAAATCTTTTGTAGAACATGTATTCTTATGTTGTTTATTGATGTGTCAAACAGTTTTAAAATTTTTTAGAAAAATGTTTTTGTGTAAGCCTTTATTCGTCTTTACAATTGTCAAAATGTCTGAAACATATGTTGGCGTCGTCGGCCACATTCGAAAATTCATTCAGTGAAAAAATGTTGAAAAATACAGAATATGAGTTTGTTACCCTACTCACTTGTGAATTAAAATCGATATCCGACCGAAACCAAATAGTTGTCTTTTTATTGTATATATGTATACTTACAAATAATTATATTTTTGTGTTTTTAAACGATACCACTTAATTATAGGCTGACATTTGTTATAGCCGCAAAATAATAAATAGTTTACACAAAACACTTACATTTTTATGAATTAGTATATAAAACTTCATAATGCAACACATTATGAAACACAGAATAACTTGATCTCTTTCGGTTGTCCAGTAAGCGCATTTTACCTTGGGTTTACGAATTTAACCCATTTATGCATAGCGTCTAGAAAAAAGGCTTTTGCGCACAGCGTAGACCCAGATGAGACGCCGCATGATTCGGCGTTTCATCAGGGTCTGCGCTGTTTGCTTAAAGGAATTTCTGTAAGAGATATTTTAAATATATAAATAAATATACTATACATACCTAATTTTGGTAATAAATTGATCCAATTTAGAAGGATAGAAGAGTCCACTAGGCATAAATGGGTTAAAATAGAATTACACTGAAGATGTATATCAACAGCATTCGTGCTTTCTATTGGTTTTAATATAAACCACAACAATGCATAAAATAAAGAGCAAATTTTCAATAAAGAAATGTTCATTAAGTATCTGTATCATTTTCATATTGGAGCATCGTCGATGTTTGAAAGACGATTGTTCTTCTAACATGCGACACTGTTCTTAGTTCAAACATCTCACGTTCTATTACAATAAAAAGGAGCTGAAATTTGATATCCAGAGTGTCAAACCAATAAATGTGTTTAAAATGACTGTTCGATCATAAATAAATTCTCTTGGGATACAGAGCAGACGTTTCCAATCTGTATAATCAATATAAACGGGATATTTAGTTACCTTATCATTACTGTGAGGATCGGAGTAATGTTCCGCGTTGTATATCATAAAAAATTTAGCTTTGATAAATCGATCGAATCGAACCACGACGGTATTGGAGTTGAATAGTTGTACACAAGTGTACATTAGACGGTATATTATATTTTCTCTATGATAATTAACGATAACAAACCATATCTTAACTATAAAGAGTGTATGTAAATACAAATTGTATAACAAACCTTGCACTGAAGTGAATATTATAAGTTTATGTAAATCTCAAAATATTTCAGAAAATTTCACTTCGCATATGTCTTCGTTAAACTAGTGCGTTCCTTATTGAAACATTACTATATAATACAATGCAAACTCTATAGCGAATTGTAATATATAAATAGAAAAAATCATTTTAGGAGAAAAAATCTGCTTTACATTTAATGTCTTATATTTTAGGCAAATAACTAATGCCTGTACAAAACAGGCTGATACACACAGCACAGCTTTAGCATTAAAATTACAAATACAAATTAGCTGGGGTCGCCGCCATGGAACGGTCGATTGACCCATTTATGCCAAGCGTATAGAAAAAAGGCCTTGGCAAACAGCCTAGACCCAGATGAGACGCCGCATGATGCGGCGTCTCATCAGGGTCTGCGCTGATTGCTTCAAGGAACTTCTGTAAGAAATATTCTAAATATAGAAATAAATGTACTAGACATCCCTTATTTTGGAAATAAATTGATCCAATTTAGAAGGATGGGAGAGTCCACTAGGCATAGCTGGGTTAAAACAGTTGAGTTTGAACCAGTTACAATTTATGCCTGAAATCACTAAAACAAGCCGAAAAACACGAACAAGGCGAATACACAGATGTATGTTTCTTAATGGTTTATACTTCTTCAAACAATTAAGGAGATGCTTATTGTCCCCTACCGGTTTAATGGTTTGCGCTCTGTGCGTCTTTCTGTGAGTTTGTCTGTCACACTTTTCTGGATCCTGAAATAACTTTAAAAGTTATTCATATTTGTTCATGAAACTTGAAACATGGTCAGACGACAATATAAGGATAATGCACGTCATTTCATTTTGTTACTACGTCCACAATTCTGGTTGCTATGACAACAAATTAAAAAATTCTGACAATGGTGGAGCCGGTAGGGGACATATATTGCTTGGCGATAGTCTGAATTACATATGACATTCTCCTTTTATTATTGTGGCTTGTTGCTGAAATGACATGACGATGATTTAAATATTTTACAATATTGTGTTATTTCTACAAAGTTTTTTTTAATTAAGAAGAGATGAAGATGATGTTTGCAGCTTACATAGATTCTATAAAGTGTTATCAAATTGAAATGTGTTCACTTTTATTACAATTTAATTTGAATTGTGACGCTATGAGATTGATTTCTGTATAACTCTTTGCACAATTTTTTTTTTTTTTAGTGTTAGTTGTGTATTTATGCGTTATGTAAAGTGCATGTGTTTTGACCCACCGTTAAACCATTTATGCCTAGTGGACTCTCACATTCTTCTAAATTGGATCAATTTATTTCCAAAATTAGGGCTGTCTAGTATATTTATTTCTATATTTAGAATATTTCTTACGGAAATTCCTTTAAGCAAACAGCGCAGACCCTTATGAGACGCCGCATCTGGGTCTACGCTGTTTGCCAAGGCCTTTTTTTAGACGCTAGGCATAAATGAGTTTATGGATTGGTTTCTTGCTTTAACTCTACTTACACGCTATCATTAGTGTTGTCTCCTGCTATCACTTATTTTATTTGATTTATTGCTGACAATTAGTGTTCTCTCCACCCATCACTTTTTTATTATGTCCCCCACCACTATAGTGGGGGACATATTGTTTTTGCCCTGTCTGTTGGTTGGTTGGTTTGTGTGTTTGTTTGCTCCAACTTTAACATTTTGCCATACTTTTTGCAATATTGAAGACAGCAACGTCATATTTGGCATGCATGTGTATCTCATGGAGCTGCACATTTTGAGTGGTGAAAGGTCAAGGTCAAGGTCATCCTTCAAGGTCAAATGTCACGTATATAGCATTAAAGCGGCGCAGAAAGGGACATAGTGGTTTTGACAAACACATATCTTGTTTGATTGATTTCCGACAGTACATAAGGCAGGGCGCAGAATGATATGCATTATGGGACTAATAATAAGAGATTGGGATGCGAAAGGAAGAAATGCAGGAGTTATGTGGTGGGAGGGGGGGGGGGGGGGGAGGGTAATATGTTCGGAGAGGAGGTATATATTTAGTGGCATATAAACGAAACAATATTTGATATTATTAGATTTAACATTAATGAACAAAACATTCTCACATTTTGAATGTAATGATGTGAGTTTAAAGGAACACATAATGGACCGAAACTCTGTTCAATAGTAGTAAATTATTGAAGCATAATTTATAAAATTACCGCGATAAACTGACAAAAGCATTAGGGACTAATTAAAAAGCTCGATGCCCGCTTCTACAGTGTTTATTTGACTAAAAATTCATTTAGTCTGTCTATTACAGTATTAATTATTCATAGCAGGTATTCACTGATGCGTTGTTTCTGAACCAACCGAGGAGATTTTGTTAGATTGCGGGGAGGCTCAGAAATACATCGCAAACAATAACAATAGTCCGCACAGGTCAATCAGGGACGACACTTTCCGCTTAAAAGGGATTTTCGTGTAGAAAAGACTTCCTATAAACGAACAATAACATAAAAGCGGAAAGTGTCGTCCCTGATTAGCCTGTGCGGACTGCACAGGCTAATCTGGTACGACACTTTACGCACATGCATTATGCCCAGTTTTCTCAGAACGCGACCCAAATACTTTTATTTTGTTTTGTAAATAGTCTTAGAGATTTGACATCACTGCCTTCGTCCGATCTCTATACGGATTTTGGAAGCACACAAACCATATGGATACACGAATGAAGTTACTTTTAAACAAGATTAATTTCTGGAATTTTCTAAATATATTCATGTTCTATTAATATTGCATTAACTCAAACACTATAAAACGTGTGCGTTTACATGCTGTTTGTGTAATAAAATGCGTATGCTTTCGAAGTAGTTTTAATTTTAACTTTGGAATTGTAATACAGCATAAGTTTCCTTATATTTACACAGTACAATACTTATATGTCCACAATGAAATGAAGCGCATACATGGCTTCAATGAATAACAGCAGATTTTTGGCAACAATGAAATTGTACACATATATGCGTACAATAGAGTCCAATCCATATGCGGCTAAAATGAAATGCAGTTTATGTATATTCCCAGTGCGAAATGCAGTACCTTAATAACTTAAATAAATCAAAGCGCTGAAGCCACTGAAGTTGTTCGCTTTTGTTGTCCTTGATTAGCTTGTGCGCATTGCACAGGCAAATCATTGTGCACAGGCTAATCTTATTTGACATGCATTAAGCTCCGTTTTCCCTGAAAGCAATCAATATGCACATGTTTCAATGATAAACACTAGATTGGCCAATGTCGTCTAACAAGCTGGTATATACACTCACTGCAGAAGTATAGCAGAAGCATTAGTCGTCTGCAGTACAGACAGGCAGCGGTAATTGCCCCTAGCATAGTGAGTTGCGGTTCTTACCGTAGCTAAGGCTTTTAAGCACATACTGATTTGCAAAATATGCTCTGTAAATTTAGTCGGCCGCTTACGCGACGAACTAAAAACAGCACCTATATGACTTCAATAAAATACAGAATATAAATGGCTACATTACATTACATAACACATCCGGCTACCATGAGTTACAGTACCTACTAGTACATGGTACGTATTACATACAGTGCCTAAAACTGCAATAGATATGTACAGAACCTTCATCGGTTACTGTGAGGTGCAGAACATATACACTGACAACACTGAGACGCAGTACCTATACAGGAGACGCTATTGTGAAGTTTTTACATCATCATTGCCTATCACCAGCACTGATAATAGTTATCAGTGCTGGTGATATTTATATTATAAATAACGAATTTTGGGCGAGTAATGAGGTGTACAACTGTCATAGAGTTATTTGAAGTGTATGACCTGTTCAGTCAAAGCAATATAATTTTAATAATGTATTATGCCCATGTTTCTGTCTGTTTGTTACATTTACAAATAATCATTTTGATATACTTTCAAATAAGGATAATAAAAGCTAAGCTTAGTTTTTCTCGAACGCATTTATTAACATAAATGTACAACTGTATATTTAAATTAAATCGCTATTGGATAACGAAATATGTTTTTTAAAAGGATTCTTTTCCACCGGAAACATTTGCAGGTAAGTGTATACCATTTTATCAGTGGCATTCTTGTGTAAGAATATGTTTATGTATATTGAAGTTGATTGTAATACAGAAACATGGGACAAAGCGTGAAGCTGAAACAAAAACAACGCCAAAATACTTGGAAGCAACACATTCTTTTAGACAGTGGATCCTGACTAAAACTTACCTTATGACCTTTTTCTTCGTCGACATATCCCTTGTGTTGATTTCATTACTGCTCCGCTTCATTCGTCCTTCAGTCGATGTGGCTCTTCGAAACAACATTGACATGCTTGATTTGCTGTGTATTAACGTTGTTTCCGTTGAAAACTTTGTTGCTCTGTAACAGAGAAAATTCAGTTCACGCTAAAAAGGTTCCAATAAATAAATATGTTCAACCTGCTCCGATCCTGTTCTTTGAGTATTTTTAAGGTTTGAAATACTGTTCTATTCAAAGCATGAAAATAAGTGTTATGCTTATGCTTTCTATAAACACGCAATTTACACGTCAACTTAATATTATAAGTTTTCAAATAAGCTGTCGAAATACGACACACGATACAAAATACAAATACTGAATAAAGGCAAACGGTATCAACACAATGCGTGCAATCTATTTATGAAATTTTTAAACCTCGGAACAATTTCCAGGTATCCAACATTCCAATAATCCGATGCGCATGTGTATAATAAATCAATCGTCTGTTGGAGAGTGAAAATAGTTTATGGAATTTATCGATTCAGTTAATGCTCAAGCCGATAGAAAGTCAAATATTTCCAATAACATCGCACGAAATTAGGGCAGGCATGTCTCTAACTGTCTTTTTAAATATATATGTTGTTAATAAGAATTTAATTCTGCAAATATTATCGAATGAAACAAACATCATCACATGCTGCATACTTAATTTCGCGAAAACGATCAAATTATGAAAAAGGTCGAAAACTCAACCTGGAATAACTTAATAAAAGTTTAGCGTCGGAACAAAACTTTAACCCATTTATGCCTAGTGGAATATCCCATCCTTCTAAATTGGATCAATTTATTTCCAAAATTAGGGATGTCTAGTATGTTTATTTCTATATTTATAATGTTTCTGACAGAAATTCCTTTAAGCAAACAGCGCAGACCCTGATTAGACGCCGCATCATGCGGCGTCTCATCTGGGTCTACGCTGTTTGCTAAGGCCCTTTTTCTAGACGCTAGGCATAAACCGGTTAAGGTCGGTCGGGTTGGCGGAAACAATTTCGTTTTGTGTGTTTGTGATAGAATAAAGGAAAACGGAAATGAGATAATTCTAAATATCACTCACTAGATTGGGCAACTTGACAAAAACAACGCACAGTTACAACAAACAGCAGCAACAACAAAAAATTGTAGTTTATAATTGGCGGAGCAAAGGACTTTTGAAGAACTTGATGTAGCATACGTTGTGAGAGCTTCGTAACCCAAACCACGGTATTGATAAATGTTAAATGTATTGGCGTATATCTAAGAAATATCAAATTATAGAGATGAATATTGTAGAGAAATGGCACAAAATGAAAAAAGTACCATTCATATAGAAAATGAATATCACATAGTAATAGTATTCCCTCATAATTTTAATTTAAATAAAAACATATTTTTAAATTTTATTAGGTCAAAGCTAGTATGCATTAATTTTTACTTATATTGAATAAAGTAAGTCCTCTAGAAACGTGAATATCACTTTAAAAATACATTTAAAAGAGAATATTATGTTTAAACTGAACAAGTGTAATTTGCATTGATCTTATAATAACAACTAAACATTGTATTAAGTTCACGTTGGGGTTGATATGTCGATGCATTCTTATTTGTTATTTTTGCTGTTTGTCTAAAAATGAAAAGTACATTTAATTATTCAGGTGATATCAATACGTTGTATGTTCTATATATTATGTTCAATTAGTATGAAACATTTATGGCTTGAGAGTTGCATATAAAAGTTTAATGACAATTCTTTGAATCATTTTAAACCTGGCGGCTAGAGCGAAATGCTCATTCGTTGAATTCCCATTAGCGGTAATTGTAGAGGACACTAGAGAATGCTGCTTTCGTTGTATCGACAATACCGTGTACAGTAGGATAAAATACCCTGAATATTGACAATCTGTTGAGCGGAATCCTGTATCCCCCAACCCATTGTTTTGTTTTTGTTGAACTATACAATCCAGTGCGATATATTGATGTTTCAAACTCTGCAAATATTCGGATTTTACATTTCAATTTTTTGAAAAGAGGTTCAACAATGCACTTTCTTTTATTTAAAATTGGTATTTAACATTGTCATACAATGACTTTCGGAATTAAACTACAAGCGGTAATAGTGCTTTTAGGTCAGTTTTTAAATAAGTGCTTTTGGAGACAATGGTTAATTTCTCCAAGGTCATACAATTATTCACTCACTCACTCAATCAATCCTCTTAGCGCCGTCTGGTGCTTAAGGCGACTGCAAAGGGGCGCCACTTTGGTCTGTCAGCTGCTGTTGCGGAAATAATCACGGAGGTGAAAAATGGCCTGTAAATTTTATTGTTCAAACATATATCATAGGCTGCCTTTGTTCATGGTCATCATTGATTTATCCCGATCTTAAGACTATGGTTTATTACGAGATGTTTTATAGTATACTAAGCAATGTTTCTTTAATCATGTCGATTTAAACAACAAAAAACATGCAATTAGATAAATATCAGCGAGTATGATATTGCTGGTACTGATAGTTGTTTTGATGATGATAACCATGCATATCATCATGATTTCGCTGTTGTTGTTGATGATGATTATAATGAATGCGATGATGATGATAATAATAAGGATGCTGATGATAATGATGATGACACTAGTTAAACTGCAGGTTGATAAAGAGAGTTTGCTACATGTTTTAGCTTGACCATGTTTCTTCGTCTAGAAAACAGATTATGTGAACATGGTCAGACCAAAGATAAAACTTTTTGAATTTTACTTGGATAATTGCACAGTGTAGAGACGATTGGCTTCCAGGTTTAAATGTTAAGCTTTAATATAAGTGTTGTTCTGTGAAAACTGGGCATAATGCATGTGCGTAAAGTGTCGTCCCAGATTAGCCTGTGCAGTCCGAACAGGCTAATCAGGGACGACACTTTTCGCTTAAACTAGATTTTTGGTAAAAAGGGACTTCCTTTAAGCGAAAAATACCATTAAAGCGGAAAGTGTCGTCCCTGATTTGCCTGTGCGGACTGCAAAGGCTAATCTGGGACGACACTTTACGCACATGCATTAAGCTTTCTCAGAACACGACTCAATTATAAGTGTTGTCTTATTAAGTGCAAACGGTCAATTATACTCACATGGTAATTATGTATTTAAGGATTTCAATTTAAGATTTCATTGTTATTTCATGAGATATCACATGAAACACAAACAAATAATACGTACATACGTTTTGTTTAATTATTTCTAACAGCTAAATAACTAAATGTTATCTTGTATCCAGAAGGCAAAAAAACAAACACAAAGATATGCCCTCTTTATTACAGCTAGACAAATGTGCAATTTGTATTTTAAACACTCAAACAATTAGCTTTATAACTCTATTGTCTCTGTTAAATGTATCGCTTAATAACTGCGTGCTGTCTTTGAACAACGGTCAAATAGCTAGATAACTGTTACATCTGTTAAGAACAGTGAACAAAGTATCACGTTTTATCTACAGTCAAATATGCTACCAACATATTTTACCAACATCAAGTCCATTCGGGACTATATATGTACCTAGATAATTGTTACATCTGTTAAGAACAGTGGACAAAGTATCACGTTTGCCTCGTTATTTGTGCTTCAAGGTGCATGTGGATGATATATTGTATTTGAGAGCTTCAAGTCAACATGACTAGTTGTGCATGTGTCGGAAAACCTCATTGGAAACATGTTTGTCAGCAGCAAAGGGTCAATGTCCGTAAAGACAATGTCTCTGTCCTTCCTGTTCATGGAAGAAATACGTTTGTACTAGTGGTCGAGTTGATTTTATTCGTACTACCAGTACTCAGTAGGTATATTGGTTAAGGGGGGAATATTGCACTTACAATTATATCACTTTATCCACTGCGTATTTTGCTCTGTCTGTCTGTTTATCTGTAACAAAACGTTTCGAGACTGTAACTCCAACTTATTTTTTTGAAGGGAAACATGATATACATGTATTACGTGCACGAACCTCGGGCTACCTTCAACACCAAGGTCCATGTTTGAGGTCAAAGTTCTGTTAACAGATGTAACAGTTATCTAGCTATTTGACCGTTGTTCAAAGACAGCACGCAGTTATCAAAGTTCATTTTCAGTCTTTTATCTTCAAAATAGGAATTGTTTCATCTATAACTTGTTAATCGTTATGAGACGGCAAAAAAACTAAACACTTATATGGCACAATTGATAACGTATATAAGCCGTTTTTTTAAGCACAAACATCACATTGTTACAGTCAATACCATACTTTGAGATCATAAGTCAAACTTCCTTATACACATTGTCGATTGATCTTCGTCAGTGCCAAATCGGTAATCAATGCAAATTTTAGCTCTAATTATTTAAATAAAAAAGGAGACAACTGAAGACTTGTTTGTTGTAATGAGTTAATTAATCAAAACACTGATATTTACCGTTTTTATTTAAACCTTTTGTACGTCAGTCTGGATTCACATACATAAAAAAGCACAACCATTTCGTGTAGAACAGAAGACCGTTTAGTAAATTGACCACTGTACAAAAATTTATGACTCCACCTCCCTGTTTATCAAATTTTGTTTTTAAATTATTTGCTGAATAAGGTTTAACATTTAAATTCATCTAACATCTAATACATATTTAAAGCTAGCCATGAGTACAAAACGTAAAAGGTGAGCGTGTCTTGAATAGTCTATGTGCGTCTTCGTATGTCGTGCGAAGTTCAAACTGTATCTTTTAAAACAGATTTTAAGCTAACCTGAGCACAAAGTTTTCAGGGTGAATTCTTATGGTTCAGTCTATTTTTTTACACGTCTAGAAGCCAAATTGAAAATCCAACCTTATCTTCGAATATGTGCCACGTGTTTTCAAAAACAAGGGCACTTGGTATTATCTTACAAAAATCTAATGACAAGTTAAGGAGCCTGATTTATGACTCAATCTTTATGAATTATTTATCTAGCCAATATCTAGTGTAAGTTTAAATCGGAATTACGTGTGTCTAAAAACTAGGTCAACAGGTCAAATCTTGAAAAACGTCTTTACTAATATAAAAGCCATACTTATTACTAAATTATGATAAAATGTGGTCAGCATTATGATTTTTTTTAAATATCTAACACATAATTTTATCTACGTCGAGAGTGTCCAAAACTAGGTCGCAATGTTAAATATTAGAAAAAAAATTAAAACTCTCGAACAAAAGCGTTGTTTTAAAACATTATTAATATTGGATACACATTCAAATTAATGACTCAATGATGAAAGATATTGCATGTTTCTATTATTAACGGATAGTTGTCATATAGTGTGCTGCATCAATTATTTCTGTAACATTGTAAAAATGACATTCATGTACGGAGAATATACTAATTGAATCAATTCCCTTTATGGCTTAACAAGCTATTGAATTTCCTGCGGTGTTCTCATAGGAAGCGATTCAACCGTAAATGTAAGGCCAATGGGAACAACAAGAGCTTAGGTCGGGTACTTTAATTGAAATGTATTCGTGAAAATTTCCCTTTCGTTATCAGAAGCTATTGTTAATTTACGGTCATGTGTACTGCTAAGTCATACATAATGATCAAAATACCAGATCAGGGTCTGCGCTGTTTCTGTAAGAAATATTTTTAAATATACTAGACATCCCTAAATTTGTAAATAAATTGACCCAATTTAAAAGGATGTGAGAGTCCGCTAGGCATAAATGGGTTAATGTTCGTCTTTGATGCTCTTATATTTGCAGTTTAACCCATTATGCATAGCGTCTAGAAAAATTGGCATTGGAAAACAGCGTAGACCCAGATGAGACGCCGCATGATGCGGCTTCTCATCAGGGTCTGCGCTGTTTCTGTAAGAAATATTCTAAATATAGAAATATATATACTAGACATCCCTAATTTTGCAAATAAATTGATCAAATTTAGAAGGATAGGAGAGTCCACTAGGCATAAACGGGTTAAGCTCACTATGCCGTGTGTGCAGGTTTCAGTATCAATCAATACATTGTTCTTTTTGAAAGCTGTATATGGTGACGGTGGTTGGGTGGGTAATAATCAAGTAACCAACACTAATTGTGCAGCCTTTTACAAATGTGGCTTTACGAAAAAGAAACACCATTAATTCCTTTTGCAGACGTGACATAACAAGACATCATTTGTATCGTAGTGATACCATTTTATTTCGTGTGACTGACGGAAGGTAGGACGAAATGACACAATGTCATCAGGTAAATGGGGCGAGAATCGGGTAAATTTGTATAGGTATATATTTACGCTATATGCAGCATCTATATTGAAGGCACATGCGCATACAGTTAAGTACAATAAATTCACTTCGCTCCGATGATTTGTTTTTTCAGGTAGTAATTATCTTTTAATTTTATGATATTTTTGATGAACTATTTTGGGTATGTGCGAGATCTAAAGAACTTATAATCCGAATCGTATGATACTTTATAGAAAATGTTCTTTAGGTTAAACGTGTGAATATTGTGTATGTTGTTCTATCCATGCAGACAGGCACACACAAAAATGCAAAAGAATAACGATATTGGTGTCAATAGACCCGGTACAACTCAAACACTGCACGAGGCAATACAGAGTTGACATAATGAATTTAATAATTATATAATAATTTCACAAGTTATTACAATTTTTATAAATCAGAGAGGTTGTCACCGTTTCGTTTAAGTGAATATAACTTTTTATGTTAAATTGTAAAAAAGAAAAAAGAAAAAAGGAGCTACACGCAAGAATCACATAATAACTGGCGATATTGATGTATTTAAAATACATCTATTATAACAACACTTAACAAAAGTCAATCATACACTATACAAGCATAACACTTTTGATGAAATTGCTTAAAATTCCATATTTTTGTCAATTATCACATTTGTGAACTTAAGCTTAAATAGTTTGGAAAAAAGAATAAGAATTCTCTGTGTACACATGACCCTCAAAAGAGGAAAAAACATTTTATTGGGTTTACAACTGAATTATGGATATCTTCTCACTGAACGCATGCAGAATGTTGTTTGGCACTGGAATCCCATATTGTTGGCAAGCTGATGTTTTGCGTTCTGGACTCCGGCACGCACAATGGAGGAATGCCATGACATAATTGTTTTAAGAACACGTTTCATGCATAATTATTTTGCCACATTTAAACTCTTCAAAGTTGTACTGCGGGACTGAATTGTTCATCTCTGCTGTTCACACTTTACTGAAGAAAATGTTACTGGCCAACCAGCGCATTTTTGTTTACCTGGAAGTTGTGTTTTTCATTAATATCCGGTTTATTTTCTGAACATAGACATTATAAGATGTTTGTATGAAGTTTAAGCTATATATTTATAAGGGTGATATGGTGTATTTATTATGAAAATATTGTGCGGAAAAAATGTTATACAGCCCCTTTTGCATACGAGTTGTTAAATGGCAAATTGACAGTATTTCCCATGCATAAATAAGTAAGCTATGTATCCACATATTTTACCAACATCAAGTCCATTCGGGACTATATATGTACCTAGATAACTGTTACATCTGTTAAGAACAGTGGACAAAGTATCAAGTATTTACAGTCAAATAAGCTAGATGAACAGAATAATGTCTCCTGAAATATGTTTACAAATAGATAAAAGATAACCATGCCCAATCGCAGTGTTTCTAAAAGTCACAAACGCTAGACTTCCTTGCCTCGTTATTTGTGCTTCAAGGTGCAAGTGGATGATATATTGTATTTGAAAGCTTCAAGTCCACATGACAAGTTTTGCATGTGTCGGAAAACCTCATTGGAAACATGTTTGTCAGCAGCAAAGGGTCAATGTCCGTAAAGACAATGTCTCTGTCCTTCCTGTTCATGGAAGAAATACGTTTGTACTAGTGGTTGACTTGATTTTATTCGTACTACCAGTACTCAGTAGGTATATTGGTTAAGGGTAAATATTGACATCACTATATCCCCTGCGTATTTTGCTCTGTCTGTCCGTTTATCTGTACCAAAAGTTTCGAGACTGTTACTCCAACTTATTTGTTTTTCATGATATGTTACGTGCACGAACCTCGGGCTACCTTCAACACCAAGGTCCATGTTTGAGATTAAAGTTCATATTCAGTTCTTTATCGTCAACATGGGTATTGTTTCATCTATAATGTTTTAATCTTCATGAGACGGAAAAAAAAGCTATACACTTATATGGCACAATTGATAACGTATATTAGGCGTTTTTTTAAGCACAAACATCACATTGTTACAGTCAATACCATACTTTGAGATCAAAAGACAAACTGCTTCATACACATTGTCGATTGTTCTTTGTCAGTGCCAAAAAGGTAATTCATGCAAATGTTCGCTCTAATTATTCAAATAAAAAGGAGACAATTGAAGACTCGTTTGTTGTAATGAGTTAATAAATGAATACACTTGTATTTGCCGTTTTATTTAAACCTTTGGTACATCAGTCTGGATTCACATCAAAAAGCACAACCCTTTCGCGAAGAACAGAAGACAGTACAGTAAATTGACCAGTGTACAAACATTTATGACTCCAACTCCCTGTATACCCAATTTTGTTTTTAAATTATTTGCTGAATTGTGTTGAATATTAAAATTGATTTTATTTCTAAAACTTATGTTAAGCAAGCCATGAGTACAAAGTGGTAAATGTGAGCGTGTCGTGTATAGTCTATGCGCGTCTACGTATGTCGTGCGAATTTAAACTGTATCTTTTAAAACAGATTTAAAGCTAACCTGAGCACAAAGTTTTCAGGGTGAATTCTTATGGTCCAGTCTATTTACACGTCTATAAGCTAAATTGAAAATCCAATCATATTTTCGAATATGGGCCACGTGTTTCCCAAAACAAGGCCACTAGGTCTTATCTAACAAAACTCTTATGACCAGTTAAGGGGCCTGATTTATGACTTAATCTTTATAAATTATTGCCAGAAGTTTAATTTAGCCAATATCTAGTGTAAGTTTAAATCTGAATTACGTGTGTCTAAAAACTAGATTAACAGGTCAAATCTTGTGTTTTCTAATAACAAAGCCACACATATCACTAAATCATGATAACATGTGGTAAGCATAATAACTTTAAACATATCTAACACATAATTTTATCTGCGTCCAGAGTGTCCAAAACTAGGTCACAAATGTTACATCTTAGATAAGTTTGTTAAAACTCTCGAAAAAAGAGTTGCTTTAAAACATTATAAATATTGGATACACACTCTAATTAATGACTCAATATTGATATATATTGCATGTTTCTATTATTCACGGATAGTTGTCATACAGCGTGCTACATCAGTTGCTTCATTAACATCGTAAAAATGGCATTCGTGTACGGAGAATATCTTAATTGAACCAATTCCCAGTATGGCTTACCAAGCCATTGTTTGCGATCGGTGTTCTCATAGAACACCATGCAACCGTATGTGTAAGGCCAATGGGAACAACAAAAGCTTAGATCGGATACTTTCATTGAAAGGTATTCATGAAAATTTCCCATTGCTAATTAATACATAAAGATCAGAATACCAGATCAAATTAACCCATTTATGCCTAACGTCTATAAAAAAAAGCCATGGCAAACAGCGTACACCCAGATGAGACGCCGCATGATGCTGTTTGCTTAAAGGAATTTCTGTAAGAAATATTCTAAATATAGAAATAAATATACTATACATCCCTAATTTTGAAAATAAATTGATCCAATTTAAAAGGATGGGAGAGTCCACTAGGCATAAATGGGCCAAGCTCATAGTGTCGTATGTGCAGGTTTCATTATCAATCAATACAATGTTCTTTTTGAAAGCTGTATATGGTGACGGTGGTTGGGTGGGTTATAATCAAGTTTTCGACACTAACTGTGCAGCCTTCTACAAATGCGGCTTATATATATATATATATATATATATATATATATATATATATATATATATATATATATATATATATATATATATATATATATATATATATATATATATATATATATATATATATATATATATATATATATATATATATATATATATACTATCCAGGGTACGTTACTTCCACCTGTGTTGCAAAGTCGCAATTACAATCAGGGCAAAAGTGAAATCAGGAAAATGAAACATATATTAAAACAAGTATGCATGATGCAATTCCATGTAAAACAAAATATCGTACAACACAAAAATATCTTACCGAACTCATGTTCTCTTTCTTTGTTTAAGAGGATATTGTGTTGTTTGTACTACGTCATCAATATATGCGTACTTTACGAAAGAAGCCGAGGAACATCGGAGATAGCAAAAATGTACGGAAATTACAAAGTTGTAAACATTTCTTCAAATTATGGAATGGGTATATCTTCCATAATGCTTGACAACGTTGCACCTAAGCTGAGTTATTATCATTGTTTATGCATAAGTAACTAAAATCCGGTAAAAATTAGACCAGTTTTTATGCATAATATTAGATTTGTCAACTTATACGAGCCTTTAGAATGGCGGTCGAACGAATTTTTGTTTTGATTTAGAAATGCATTACAAATTTTCTCGGAATGGGGATTTTCCTCCTCTTATTACCAACAAAGTCATAAAACGGAACATTATGAATTAGTTTTTTTGTCTCTTTTGTCTTTAGTAACACTGTTTAATATTGTTTGTATTGCATTTTAAGGAATAATTTTCATCATATCGTACATGTAACACCCATATAAATATTATAATGAATATAACTGACATGTAGGTGATTCTATGTATAGGATTGCATGTACACAATACATGTATAATTTATCACAGGAATGAGATGTTTTATAGACTCGTTGTTTCTGTATTCCGCCCTGGATGTTAATTTCGAAATGCCACGTGGGCGCTTAATATACTATACAATTTCTATGGCCCAATACATATTGCATTTCCAACTGTTTATATTTATTGGGTGACTTTGATTAATGAAGCACTCAAAATAATTTACGCCTTACATAAATATTTTACAAAAAATAATGACATGAACATATGATAGTGTATTTGGCCTGTTCTGCATTTGACTGAAATTCTAGAGTCCAATATCCACTGTGTTAGTACTTGAAGAGGAAGCTAGAAATACCTTAACTGCTTTCATTTTTAATCAAACCCATTTAACTTATGTATTTAGTTACTTAAGTCTTCAGTAGAACAATTAAATTGAACGTTTGTTCACTCTTCATGTGTAACTGTTTTTTTAAGAATATAAACGTAGATTTGCAATACGCAGACATTCTACAGGAATACAGGAACTCTATCACATCATTTAGTTTACACAGTCTATTTCATTAATCTATTTTTTTTTCAAATTGATTTAATTTTATTAGCATGATTTATATATCAAATCAATACCTATACTTAAGGTATTCATTCAATAAATGAATACATGAACAATAACATTTCACCGATTTCATACAATTAATAAATCCATATACGACTATACGAGAAATAGATTGCTTCCTCCTTTATTAAAAATTCATCTGAGCCACAAGTATTTTTATATTTCACTATGCTAGATGCTTTATTGCTGAAATAATATTGGTGGTGGTGGTGGGGTTTTACTGTTCATAGACTTTCTTATTCAGACTTTTGTCAATTTTACTTCATTTGTCTTATTATTGAAACTCAAAACTTAAAATAGTATATTATAGACCTGTTAATGTGTGTCGCCCTTTTGAATATTATGATCGTGTGACTTAAAAATCCCATACAAACTCAAAGTCAACGAAGATTTCGTACAATATTTCGAAAAATAAAGTTAACACATAAAAAAGGGCTCCTTATAGCAATAGCCAACAATTTAACACTAGATGTGGTCTGGTAACATAGATTTAACGCGATACAAAATGTTCGTTTTAAGTTTTGTGTGTGACAATATATTCAATGTGAATTTCTAGCGACGATATCCGAACATTTACGAGCGAACGTGAGATTTGCTTCGGATAGCGTCGGAAACAAGACGTTTTTCTCATGAATACGTCGTTCTAACGACGCTGCCCGCAGCTTATGTCTTATGTGACTTCTGGATAACAAGACGTTTGACGAATTACTTTCCGAGCCCAACACTAAGGTGAATGGAATTAAACCGTCGTAAAATTGAATGACAATGCAGAGCAAATTTCTTACAGTGGTGTCCTCCCTTATTGTTACCAAAAGGCAAACAATTCGCAGCAAACTTGCAGCGGTTACCTCCCCTGCTGTGCCAGTACACCTAGCATTGTTCTAAAAGTGGAGATTATTTTAGACAATAATAGGTATTATAATTTATATCTCTTAGTAAATACTATTAATACAATAAAGACAAAATAAAATGAAGTTTTGTTCGATAGTTTATTTTTTTCTTGCTTTTTAACCCTCACAGATTTGCAAAACTTGACAATCAGCATTACAAATTATGGTTTTATAACTTCATATATCAGTCTTTGTTTTGTTAGTCTACATCAGCGACAGGCTAATTCGCGGAGACCAACGTATGATACAACGTAGCAATAAAACGAATACATACTGTCTGTTTACATATTTTAACAGGATTAACGATCGAATCACTGGGATATAAAGTTAAAGCACTTCAAGTTTACGTTTTACTGAACGCGGGTCAGTCGTCTCGATTAGGCTGAGTTTGTACTTTTACAACACATAAACGTTCAAGGTGTTTACATGTACTTTGTTCAACTGATATACCGTTTTTAACCAGGTTTTCCGAAGGAAAAAACTGGTTATTAGATTGGCGAATGCGGGCGGGCTGGCTGGCGGGCTAACTGGCGGGCTGGCTGGCGGGCTGGCGGGCGGGCGGAACAAGCTTGTCCGGGCCATAACTATGTCGTTCATTGTCAGATTTTAAAATCATTTGGCACATTTGTTCACCATCATTGGACGGTGTGTCGCGCGAAATAATTACGTCGATATCTCCAAGGTCAAGGTCACACTTTGAGTTCAAAGGTCAAAAATGGCCATAAATGAGCTTGTCCTGGCCATAACTATGTCATTCATTGTGAGATTTTAAAATCATTTGGCACATTTGTTCACCATCATGGGACGGTGTGTCGCACGAAAGAATCACGTCTAAAAATAGATTTTTTTTAACTTACAAAGGGGGTTAATTTTGTTTGTTCATTTCAAAAGTTCAGTTTGAGTTTTCTCCCTTTATCAGATTTTTTTTTTCACAATGAAAACCTGGTTTTGTGACAATTTTGTCCCTTGTTTTGTTTGTGTTTGTGTGTTTGTGTCGGGGGGGGGGGGGGTTCTGACAGCCTCGTGAATGCATTGAAAGTACATGTATTGTAGAAGGATACAAGAATGGATAAAATACAACTGGAAAGCCATTCTGAGTCTTATCTTGATTATCTTTATAAGCATTCCGACCTATTGTCATGCAATAACAGAGCAGCACATATACATGGGCGATCATTTTAATCCAGCAGTTAATTGCAGTTAAAGTGACAGTCCTTACTCAACTGTTAATGGCTAACGACATTAGACACGTGTGGTCCTTGATGGAATTAACGGATCAATTATCTACCGCCCAGTATCGGCAGCCGGGCGAAGCGGGACGGTGAAGTATCAAAGAAATTTTTTCTCACCTTTGCCAACCATGGGACAGTGATTCGCACTTCGAGATAAACCACAGTAAATACATGAAAAATCGAGACTCGGGAGTTTTTTATTATCGAGATATCAAATTATTCGAGATAACGAAAATCAAAATATGCGATGTTGAATAATGTAGATAAAGAAGGAATAAAGTTGGGACATTGAGCTTACCTCGACATATCAAGAAAATCGAGATATGCGATGTCGAGATAACGAGAGTAGACTGTAAGACATTGAGGAAAACAACATAATGTTTTATTGATTAAAAGCCAAAAAAGTGTCAGTATTATCATTAATTAAAGGGGACTTTCCACAATTTTTTGCATATTTTTGAGTTTGTCATTAAATGCTGTATATTGATAATTGTAAACATTGGAAATAAATAGCTAGATTAAAAAAAATCGAGAATAAAATTAAAAAAAGAAAAAAAGGTAGCCCTCAACTGGGCTCGAACCACTGACCCCTTCAGTCCTGGAATAAAAGTATGTACCATTTAGACCACTCGGCCTTCCGCGCTCATGCAATGTACAAAGTATTGTATACTTTTTATAAGCAATCCTCGTAGTTAAAAAAAATATAACGACAACAACAGAACTCTCAAAATTATTCAGTTGTTTCGCGTTGCAACGCTTTATAACTTTTAGGTTTTTAAATCGTCAAAAGATGCATATCTTGGCTATTTTAGAGCATACGGCATAGTAAATGTTCAGTATTACTGTTTCCTCACAAATATCATAACTAAAACGACAATTTGCAAATCGGAAACAACTTTTGTTTAATTTTGTCAATCTACCAAAACGTGAAAAGGCCCTTTTAACATAACGAACAATGTTAACGTTGATGAATAACAAATTTGAATAAAAGTTCGTATGCAATGGTACCTGAACATCAACGAAATCATACCTTATACATTCGCATATACTGTCTATGCGGTTAACCCATTTATGCCTAGCGTCTAGAAAAAAGGCCTTGGCAAACAGCGTAGACCCAGATGAGACGCCGCATCATGCGGCGTCTCAGCAGGGTCTGCGCTGTTTTCTTAAAGGAATTTCTATAGAAATAAATGAACTAGACATCCCTAATTTTGGACATAAATCGATCCAATTTAGAAGGATGGGAGAGTCCACTATGCATAAATGGGTTAAAATTTCATTGATGTTGGATTGACGTATTCTGTTAGAAAATGACCCACTATTATCCTGAGATTATTGAGATAAATATGTTCATATGGAACATGGACACACCTTTCGGTTCTGCATCACATACCATAAAGTCAGTATCGGTGTGTCAAACACAGTTGTTCCGACTTTAAGTAAGCTATTTTGTATATTTTATATTATAAATAATTTAAATACATAAACGAATTTTGGGATTTTAACAAAATCAATTGGGTTATTCATCAGATAATCATGTATATAGTTAAAGGTCCACGGGTTATTATTATTTTTTTATTCTCATTTAAACAATTTTATAATGTTTTGAATATTCATAATTTATTAAAATAGCAAGAAAAAGAGAGGAACACAAAGATGTTACTTTCTCCGGGATTAAAACCGTAAGTAAAAATAAGTGCGCTACCACTGCAATATGCGTGCCTCAAAACAGTGAGTTATATTCTGTATCTTATTGTATTTTCCAAAGTATTGAGGAAACGCAAAAAAGCTTGATTATTTACCGATTTCAAACGATGATTATTCATTAATATACCAATAATGTTATTATTTTTCTTAAACACAAATGTTGTGTTTTCAACACATTTTATTACAAGACTGGAAACAGAAACATATATGAAACATATGCTTCACAATTAAAGTCATGTACGTTATCTAATTAATTTTAGACAGTGACATACAAAGAAATACAAATCCAACATAACTTAAGTCATACGTTTTCTATATAATTTTAGACAAAGACATACTAAGAAACTTACTTGTTAAACATAATGCAGACATTCATTTTTGGATATGATATTTTGTTTTTAATCTTTGTTTTACTTACCGTGAAGAAGTCCCTTTAAGTAGCTGTATGATATTTATTGTATGTTCTTACATTAAAGCACACAGTATGGTGTCTTAAATATCACTACATTCGTTTCAAGATAACGGATTCATTTACCAACCGTCAATATAGCAATGTTGTAATAAAGCTGTAATTAATTTTCGCATAGCTGCAAATTCTATTTATCGCTTTGTTCATTCATATGCCTGCATCTTTGAAAAAACAACAACAATACTATCATCTTTTTAAATTGTCTTTTATTAAAAGTATTTGTTTTCTTTTTTAACAGAACATAGTGTAAGCTTTCGAAACGATAATTTTGTTCCCACGATTCATTTTTACTTAAATCTGTTATACAGTGTAACACACATAACAAACATTTTTTATATCGGGACGATATCCACCGATGTGAATACCGATATCGGGCCGGTATGCAAAGATATACCGACTCGATATAACAAAATGTTTGCTTTGTGTGTTAAATCATTGTAACTACCGCCATACACAGCTGTGTAGTCAGCACATGCTAATCAGTATGTCTTTTATCCGCCTCATCTTGAATTTCGTTTAGACGAGACTGCCTTTAAACGAACATTTATAAAAGCGTTAATTGTCGTCCATGTTTAGCCAGGGTAGACTGCACAGGCTAATCTTGGACGATATTTAACGCACATTCATTAAGCCCAGTTTTTGCAGAACGCGTGATATTAACTAAACCGCGAACGTTTGTACTTTTATATTTCGATTGTTTTCGAAGTACAATGTACGTGCTAAACGTTGTAAGAATATTAATTATTGCAACAACAACGTAACAGACGCATGCATGCATGAAAACAATAGTTGTTTTTTTGCTAAACAGAATGGTATAAATTAAGTAAATACATTCTTAAGAGAAACGTACAATTTTAGTCATATATATTAAAACGTTAAAGGGACCGTCAGCCACAAATGACGAACACAGAAAAGTATTAAAATACCGTATTTTTTACAATTATTAGTTTATAGATTAAAATATCACAACTGGTATATTACATTACTTGAACAAAGTTCATATTTTCAGTATATTCGGTAATACATTTCGATACACACTATAAATAACGCAAGTAGATTGATCATTATATATATATATATATATATATATATATATATATATATATAAAATATTTACAATTCACTACGCATGCTCAATTTGCATTCCTGGGTTTACCACGTGACGATGACTTGCGTTATTTATAGTTAACCGGTAGTTACCTGGTAGAAATACCCATTAAAATTGTATTACCGAATATACTGAAAATATGAAAACTTAAGAACTTTTTCAAGTAATGTAATATACCAGTCGTGATATTTTAATCAATATAAACTAATAATTGTAAAAAAATCGGTGTTTTAGAACTTTTCTTTTTTTGTCGTTTGCGGTTGACGGTACCTTTAAAGAATAAGGTACAATTCAACAATTCAAACTTCTCGAAAGTTTTGGTTTATATTGTAAACATTGCACAGGCTGTTGTGAACTGAAGATATCGGTGTCCGTATTCAAAGCCATGCTCAAGTCACAGAATTGTTCATTTGGATGTAAATGAGAATATCAAACCGTTACTGTTAAACCAGGCACACGTTTAGATTTATGAAACTTAAACACGCGCCTGAAGTCAACTTAGTACAAGTTTACATTTAATTAACAAGTATTAAAATAAATAAGCGTTGCGTTCGTCTGCGTTCCTTATTGAAATATGACATACATTTGATGAGTGTTTTTTATGGATGCTAACGGCGAAGTGTCTTACGTTAATACCGGTAGTACGGCAACCGTCTCCACGCGTACCGGCCTTTTCGGTGATTCCCGGAAGAGGATGCAGACGCGTCTCCTATACGGCGCCATCTGTGTGCTCAGCGTCATTGTGGTGGGGCTTGTCATTACGCTGGCGGTGGTTGCCTCTAAAACTACAGGAAGTAACGGCGCTGAGACGCCGGTGACCGGATGTCAGGCCGGCGGCGCATGGGATCTACCAGAAGTTGATTGCTCTCATGCTATTAGTGATCTGGACAAAGCGAAATGCGTCTTTGACAGCTTTCCATTAATTGACGGGTATGAAGATACGAACATATATTATTATTATTTGTATGTATTTTGTTCAATTGTATTAGTAAAGCCTTCGGTGAGAAATTACTATCACATTTGTAATAAGCAAAATCTTAACAAATGCGTATAAAACATTTCATGTTTAAAAAGAAATTTCAAAGATTTTCCTGAGAATATCATAACAAAATGCGTACTAGAACTCAAATTATGAAGAAGAAAAGACAGGTTAACCTGGCCCCTATTCATAATCGTAGCATGTAACAAAACACAACACTAAGTATTTAAAGCCAATGCATTTTTCTAGAATATGCGCGCAATTCTCGTATTACATACACTTTTTATTTCATTTATTTTTCCATGTTTGACATTTACATTGACACCTGTTATATTTGCATACATAAAACATCGGTAATATGACATAAAAGGCACATTCATTCAGAATTATTATAAGTGGTACATACAAATAGAAAATATATTAGAGTGCAATAATTCATTTAAAAAATGACGCTCAGACAACAAACATTGTCAGTGTGCACACACGCACGCACACACGCACGCACCCATGTACGCACACCCACGCATACACAAACCTATTTACCTATTACAGACATAATGACCTACCATACCGTTTTCGACGGTTCTCCAACACTTCCGTTTACGGCGTGGACCTGACGGCTGACCTCCGGCATGTCTGGAGTACGAATCTCTCGCATACCGACATACCCCGACTTCGGGAGGGAAAACTGGGTGCACAGGTGCGAATCACAATTCTTACGAAAAGTATCGGCGCATGGAAAGAAGTTGTTCGTATTTTGTGGGAAGGGGGGTGGGGCAACTTAATTAACATCAAGTGTTTATTATGTGCTCATCAACATTAATTGAATTTTATTTTATTATCTGCACGTGAATTATTAATAGCCCAGTTGCATAGCTTTGGTGGTGAATGCATTGTGTGGTGACACTTTTAAGTAAGGCGAAACACTTGGTTTATTTTGGTTCATGAACGTTTCGTTATATTCTTTCCTTTCTCAGTTTTGGGCATGTTATGTCCCCTGCAAGTCCCAGTACAAAGACGCCGTCCTCCTGTCTTTGGAGCAGCTTGACGTCATCCGGAAGTACGTCACGCGTTACTCTGACACCTTCCGGTGGGTGACAACGGCGCAAAGTAGATTTTCAACAGTAGATTAATTGTGTTACCAGTGTCGAGGGTCCGCTATAAATCTAGTATTTAAGGTGATATTTGGTTACACATTCTAGTGAAAACAAGTATAATTATAATAATTTCCAATAAACTACCATTAATTACTCTGGATCCCAATCTTGTACAAAATTATGAAGACACTCATCAGAATTAAACGCGTGTGTCACATTATTTTCAATAAACCAAGTAAGACAGTAACCATCAAACAATTACATTTACACTAGCGCATTCAGATTGCAACTTATTAATAAGTTAATAACATATACCTATAAAAATGTTGTGAAATAAGGAACGAGTCGTGGTGGAAAAAAAGGAGAGTATCGATGTGCATGTATTTGTAAAATATATTTGTAACGTTTTGTATGTTTTATATTTTTTTAATTAAACTATATATGTAGGTGTTCTTAAACATTTCACGTTGTTACACTCCAATATCAGTGATTAAGGAATCAGGGGCAAGTCAAGAAATTAGGCGCGAATCATAAAGAGGCAAACCGTCCAGCAGGCGAGTCATTACATTACCGTAGTTTGATAATAAATCTTACTTTTCGCTTTATGGTATTAGCTGGGCTGATTATTGAAAAAATCTTTCACTTAGTGATGCAAGCATAAACTTGTGCATACATTACCTTTAGGTACCCCTTTCTTCAAAAAGCACGTTAGCCAATTGGCGGCATTTTTTTCAAGATGGCCGCCAATACTCTGTTTTTAGCAACAAGTACAGCAAAAGAGACTATAAAACTCATTTACAAGAAAGCATAAGACAAACACACATATATATACCCTCCTTGTGCAACTTTAAAGCGTATAAAATAAAAAAAATAAAAATCAATTAATTTATATATTTTTTAATTTTTTATATTTTGTTGCGCCCCTACGTTCGTATTATATTGAGGCGCTTGGATGCGTGCGTCTGTCCGTCTGATATTACTTGTGGCCGTTAGGTGTCTAAAACTAAAACATTAGCCCCATACTTGTGTTAGCCACTTAAGGTTAATTCCGTCTTCTATTTTTCTGTGACTCTTTTCTTTTACGTGCTTTTAGGTGGCTATCGAAATTAAAGTAACATTTCTATTCAAAATCAACGAAAACTTCGTACAATTGTTCGTAAAATAAACTTAACCAATGAAAAATCAGTGTTCCTTATGGCAATTGCCGAAATTTCAACGTCAGATGTGGTCTGGTAAAATAGATGTTTGTAGATACAAAATGCTCGTTTTTATTATTGTTTTGCATATCTATTCATACGACACATGAACACTCCAATGGTGTTAGTGTGTCGTATGAATAGATATATTCGCGGGAATTAATTGTGGCCACAAATGAATAAAAACGAGCATTTTGTATCTACAAAAAACTATGTAATCATACCACATCTAGCGTTGAAATTTTGGCTATTGCTATAAGGAACACTGATTGTTAAGGTGTAAACTTTATTTTACGAAATACTTAACGAAATTGTCGTTGATTTTGAGCGTTATAGAGACTTTAAAAGAAAAGAAAGAATAATCCCATTTTAAGAAACGTCAATCTGTCTGTCCGCCTGTCTGTCAGTCCGTCTGTAAGCAAATTATCATGTGCGCTTTATAGGGATCTCCTTAGCAACGTTCCATTGACTATTAAAATATCATGCATACTGGCCTTCTGGCTTATATTGTGCCACTCTGCGGTGCTTTTTTAACTTGAAGGAACAAAAGAAAATGTCTCAAGTTTCACAATTGCAGATGCACATTGCCGTACAAGGTAAACGATAACATTTGCACCTGTCGCAACATTCGGTTTTGTATCCACACTTTGTCAGTTGTTGACAACTCTGGGCAATTGGTGACAGTTTTGTCCACACAATATTCCAAATTTCATCCTTTTTTTCCAACCCCAATCACCAGGAATATCAGTCTCCATACAACATATTGCTGCTTGACCCCAGATACAACCAGCTCGATAGGCAGCACGTTTGATATGTTCGATCAAAGCTCCATGTGTTGTTTGCAGTAGGGCTTGACCTATCTTACATCGTGATAACAAACATTTCCAAAATACTTTGATCTCTTTCACTAATAGCTGGTGGATAATGGCTTAGTTTGGTATAAACGTCTGTTACCTCGGAGCATACATCCCAAGTTTGCCGTGCAGTCTTTTTCCCTTTACCTCCTAAGGCAGAAACAACATCACAGCCTGTGAAAGCATGGATAAACAACAATCCTTTAGATTTTTCATTACCAATCTGGTGGCTTATATCATGGATTGGAATCCATCTGACACTTTTTCCTTGACCGAATTCAATTCACAGTTTCTCTAACCCTATATCTTTCAGAAGATACAGAGAATTTACCCCGATTACCATAGCATCAGTGTCATTTGCTCATGATAGTTTTATTTCCATGCATAGCGGCATGTCTTGCATGAACAAATATTCTGGTGTCTGCTTCCTCATGGTTACAGGGAGAAAGACCCTCTATGTTGACTGATCTGTTGCAAATGACAATATCCTCCTTGGTGACAACACAGTATTTGTTGTACATAGTTCAACAATTTTAGTAGCTAAAAAGTTGAATAGTTCTGTTTTGTTGGTGTAATGTCTCTCAAAAAGCTCTGCCAGTTTTGGGGGATATTACCTTTCTCTGTTACCCTACGCCTAGCCCCAAAACCTCGTTTTGACCTTGTTTCGACCTTCAAACTACACTGTTTATATACATCAAACACAATATCCGTCTTCTGGTACTTTGAACTGTAATATTGCACTTTTGGGACAATTTCCAGTGTTGCATATTCTTCGAAGGTTTTTGAAAGCCTTGGCTGGACAGAATTTACAAATGCTGACCCATCAATGATAAGTACTTCAGCTTTTGGTAATATGTCTGCAAGATTGACCTGATCTTCTAGAATTGAAGCAAGCTGCGACTTTTGACATAAATAAAGTTTCCCAATATCACTGAGAGCAGCAGGAGAAGATTGGTTTTCATGCTTAAAGAATTTCTGAAGGTCACACTCTCAGGTCTGACATGATATGAACAATTTAGAAAACAACATACAATCATATTTTATATTTTTTTGCTTAAGATCTTTTGATGAAGTCTCTTGTTGCTGCCGAAAAGAAGTCAGTATTGTTCCTCTTGATTGGGTCATAAAATGAGCAGTTCTTTGCTGTCTCTAGACCTTTCCAAAAATCATTAAAACTTTATTTGTTTTTTTCGTGATGTTTCTCAACCATGTTAGCTGCATATGGATGGACAACACTCTTCGTGTCTAATGAAGGAAGCTCCGATTTTTTCCCCATAAATAGATTCCCCATTTCCTTCATAACAGAGTGCAGCTTATGAACTCTCTCCAAAAATTTCTTTTGTACTTGTTTTTTATGTTCGTGGTGCTGTACTTTTTCATTTGCATCTTTTGTTTCACATAAGTCTTCATATCGTGTAACTAAATAGCATACCTCCGGACCAGCTACCATCCAGCTTCGAAGCGCGGAGGGGTCTTCTGTAACACCAATAGCACCACCATCACCTTTAATTATAGCGTTAGATTGCTCATGGGCTTGATCAATAGCTAAAGAAGAAAATTCGCGACCAGATCTGTGAACGACAAATTTTCCATTTTAAAATTCATTCTCAATCAGAGGGTGCTTATGCTCTAAACAGATCATATCTTTAAGATGGATAGGAAGCTAGCGTGCGTAATTGACATTGTTGTTGGCAAAGAAGTATGGTAGTAACTCTTTAACAGATTTACAGTATAGAAAAAAATTTGCTTCTCTGAATGAACGATTAAAGGAAAATATTGTCAATTCCATTTGAAAGATTAGATTCCAAAACTGAAACTGTGGGCTCATATATTCACGACTTTTACACCAGTCCCCCATGCTGAGATGGGGAATAGCATTTACTGCTGCCTCAATACAGTGGTTTTTATAGGCTTCCTGCAAAAGTTGATATAAACAGCAAGCTGTTACTTGGTGCATTTGGCATGTTCTCGTGACACTAGATGCAGACAGAAAAGAGCACCAGTCCAGCCACTGTTTTGCAAAATGGTTTCGATGGACTTAAATGCAGCCATCTAAATATGCAATCCTCCAAACATAATAACAAAATTGTCTTCCCCGTATTGATCTTGCCAGTGCCACTGAATCTGTTTTGCTGTTGCGTAGATCGGCTGATCAGCAGCAATAACAGGTACCTGACCTGGATTCAGGT
This sequence comes from Dreissena polymorpha, assembly GCF_020536995.1. NCBI lineage: Eukaryota > Metazoa > Mollusca > Bivalvia > Myida > Dreissenidae > Dreissena > Dreissena polymorpha. Next base: position 44,117,490 of record NC_068360.1, read on the forward strand.
ATGAATCAATATTTTTCACTTTATCCATTACATGACGTGCAGTTGCAACAGGATGTGCTTGGGCTCGAAGAAGAGGCAAAAGAGACGTTATACTTATTTCAAATGCTTGGCTAACATTAATTAATGCATGATGGCAAGACCACGAAAAGTCCTCAGAATTCACTGTTTCGGTAAGACTTACTTTCTGCAACCAGTCATATTCAGGATCTAGTTTTAATGATGGAAGAATTAGAGGAACTTCAACAGTTGGTGGAATTGGCTGTTTTTGAGTAAAGTAGGCCGGTTGTACGTTTGTAAACGCGTCTGGTAGTTCTGGAACCTTTCTAGCTTTGCTGTCAACGGGATTTGTTTCTCTTTGTTTACCTTTATTTTCTGATGTTGGATGCTGAAAAACTGAAATACTTGTTCCATGAAAAGGTGTTGATGCTGTAGTTGCACTTGGATTGTGATCAATATTGTCCATAGCAGCAGTTGTGAAAATATTTTTCCTCAGAATAGATATACAAACACAACCTTCGTTCTTGTATCTGTTTACAGCTGCATCTCCTAATTGAGCTGACACTTCAAGTACTCTGTCGTAAGAAATACTGAGTCCATGGTCATGAAGCATTTCTACCAATAACCGTTTTCTGGTTTTGGCGTATGTTGACATGCCAATGAATACAGGTAAAGGAGTCTCACGATCCTTAGAATACCTGAATGTTTTTGCTCCTTCTTTGTATTTTGCATAGCAATTGTATTGGAACAACTGAGCCATTGCCAAGTCTGTCTTTGATGCACCAAACCTTAGCTGCGATTTGATATCAGCTCCGTGTTCTATCATGCAGACGGACTGTAGAAGAATTGATGGCAAGGAATCTTCAATGCAATCCTCATCAAAGCTACCATTGAAAGCTCTTTTGTGCTCAATCATTTGTTTTCGTAATAGCTTGGCTGCTTTGGTTAAAATCAGAGCATCAGAATAGTCCATGGCTTGGAAAAGTGCCTCGCCAACATCTTGTTTGAATGCCAACAAAACATCCCTCCCTTTCTTATGGGCTGCCAACTCAGGGATCTCTGCCAACAACTTGTCTTTCAGTCTTGATGAGTTATAATTAGGCATTTCTAATCCCAATTTTGTAAGACGTTGATTATACAGGGCGACCAGATCAGCTAAACGAAACACAACAGGACCATAGCACATGTTTTTGCTTAAACGACATACACAAGACGCACTGAAAATACAATGGGATATACTTCTTTCTCTCGGGATGTTTGGCACTCCTGACTGTTCAAATTTGCCAATTAAGCTCTCTCCCTGTTGTAAAGTGCAGTTAAACAAGAACAGTGATACATAAGTTTTTGTGCAACAACATCACCGCCACTCAGTCTGGCCAACAGTTTTCCATCCTTTAAGTTTCTAGCACATTCATTCAATCTTTCATCAAGTTCCATTGTCATGGCATGCCGGATTTCTGATATAGGATCTTTTTTCTCACACAACAAACACACACAATGTTCGAGACTGGTCCGTCTACTTTTTGTTGGAACAACATGATCACCATTGTCTTTAGTTTTAGCAGATCATTTCATTGCCCTCTCAAGTTTACTATTATTGAATAAAAGCCTGCAACTCTGATGGTATTTTGCATTATTTTGACGAAGGGTTTCCTCCATGCCATTGCCTAGATCTAATCTGCCAGGGCCCATAATAATTGGCATATGGTTGATGGCTTTAAACAAGGGAACATTTCTTGCAATCATTGCATAGCCATCATTTTCTTTGCTACTTTCATAGCGAAATGGTGGACTTTTTAGTTCTTCATCTTTCTGAACCTGACAAATGCAGCAAGTGTTGTCACGTCTGACATTTTGATACAAAATACTTTGATATATCTTATATCCTACCATCATCGACTAAATCTAAGACCAAGTGTTTATCCTTTTACCACATTCAATTTAGATTAACACTTCAACTTGAAATATAGGATACAACTAGGTTCAATCAATATTTTATCCCTACGAGGGTGATCACAGAAAGTCATATACTTTTTTTATAGACAAGTAATATGACGCTCAATTGGGGTTTATATTTTGTAAATATAGCTCTCTACTGTACCATCCTTTCTTTTCCTTTAAGCTAATAGTGTTCACGTAATGAAGATATGTAACACGTCACTGGCGCACGTCATAAAACGAAATATGAAGTACCAAATTCCTAAACGATGACGTCACCCTTTATCCTTGGCTGCGCTCTCTCGCCGGCACAACATGTCAATTCAGATGCGGCTACCTTACTGTTCATATTGTTTAAATGACTAGATATGTAGCATTTGGGACACTATACTATACTGATTATAGAAAATCTGACATCGAACCCCATGCCGAGTTTAACAGCAGTAATGTCACCAGTATACCCTGGTTGTGCATTGAAATACACTCTAATCATATCTTTTTTTAATTTAAAAAACTTTTTTTGGATACAAATTTTAATTCGAACTAGTCAAATGGTTGTGTACGAAATCAAAATCAAGTAATATTCACAGCAGTAAAACTTTTTCAGAGAATTTTTTTCATTTTTTTCTTCATTTTTCAATCCTGACGGCCGCCATCTTGAAAACGGACGCCATTTTGAACATTTTTATTGGCTAACGTGCTTTATCAAATCTATAGTTACTGAAGAGTGTGTGTGTCAAATTTGGTGCTTGCATCACAAATTGAAAGATTTCTTGATATTTAGACTTAATATGCTTAGCTATATATATATATATATATATTTATATATATATATATTACATGCATTCAAAGTTTTTATGGTTAACAGTCGTTCGGGCTAAGAAAGTTGTCACTCAGGGTCACTCATGTGGAAATACATTACTTCTTAGTTTTTTACAACGTTTGCAATTTTGTATGTCATCTTTCACCATGACCAAGCTCCTTTCCAAAACATACAGGGCTGGAAAGATTTAGCCATGCAGTTAAACAAAAAGAATTAATAATAATATATGTCGTAACTCAAATATTTAACTTAGAAATTACACGCCGGCATCCAGTGGCATGAAGGCTGACATTTTGAGCATAAAAAGCTCACCGAAAAGTTTGAGGCTAGAAACAAGTAAACTAATGACTCCACCATTGGTGGTTAGTATCAAACTGACAGCGCGTGTAACCTCAACAGACATCTGTCATCTGTCATCATTTGTTTGTATAGTATTGTTTTCGTGTGACAGGTATACTCGATGCATTCCAAGCTGGTCGGGTTGCCAGTCTAGTGGGTCTCGAAGGCGGTCATTCTATAGACAGTAGCCTGGCTGCCCTGAGAATGTTCTACGACTTGGGAGTGCGCTACATGACCATCACGCACAGCTGCAACACTCCGTGGTTTGTACGGCGTTATATTTGCAGTTTGCCAAACTATGTTGTCTCACATGCTGCCTCTGTATGACCTGAATGTAGCAGTATGGCATTGTTTAATCCATGTTTTCATCACAACCCTACAATGAATTACGCAATCTATGTTAATGTTAATGGATGAAGCATGAAAGTAAAAAGATCTACATGTGTTGATATTAAACATTTGGATCTGAAATTTAAATTGAGATAATTTCTGGAAAAAACAATTTTTTTTAGAGGTGAGTCCTATTTCTATTAAACTTGTCCAAATTATTTTACATACATACATCTGTGTGACATTCTTCGAAGATTGGACTAATACCGTTGGACTAACACAATAAAAAACAACAATATTATGAACAAAGTAAAACCAAGTGAAACAGCAGGAAAGGAACCTAATTATAGAACGTGGTCCTTTATTTATTGCAAGGAACACATTATCAAACAGTGTGAGCTTACACACTAACTAGTACTTGACATGACAACCAAAACACATACAAAACACAATAAATATATCATTGGATTTACCACATTACAAAAGGCAAATCAAATTATTGGGGTTAAAACTTGGTTTTGAGGATTTTTCTTACCTCACACTTGTTGTAGAATTATTCACGAAACCTTTGAGTTAGTATAAAAATAACATCTTAGCATTTCTTTGTAACTTTAATAGAAATTAACGATAACACATGTAAATTAATAACAATTTAACAACTCCATGTTTGAATGAAAAACTTTAGTAACAGAATCATAGCTTACCTAAGCAAGATACAAAAATTACGCACGCAAGCAAACACACTTGAGATGACCGCGTTTTTTATTCATCAATTTGGTAAAGAAGTAAAACTGGTATAATGATGTAAATAATCTCTGACTTGAAATGCATCAACGTGAGTTGTATAGATTGTGTGAACAGAGACGGGCTTAAACCATACGTAAATGTAAACCAGGACACTCAAGCATGGTGATTTATTTCGAAACACTACCGCATTTAAATAAATAAAACATTCATACATTTTATTTTATCTTCACGATAACGAAATTATAATTGTATATGAAATTGACATATGTCTTTATGTTCTATCACATTATGTACTCAATAAGCTAAAGTATAAGTGTGCTAAAGAATTCAATTATTTAACAACAAGGTAAGGTCACGTTTGTATGAACCAATTACGATTGTGTTCTGTATATATATAATAAGCTACTGTGTAATGTACAATATTATCATACTCGCTTTTTAATAGTACAAGCAATAGTGAAACAACACCGATGTGATTGTAATTTCTCGTGAGAATGCCCTGCCAGCTCCAGTTCAAATGTGGTAGACGTAAAAGACCATATAAGCACTTGATAAGTTTGTACTTTAAGTTTATTTGTTTTGCAGCGATAATAAATTCAGTATTGTTATATCTGCTATGTTTCCCATTTAAATTTACGATCGCTGGTTGTAGTAAACAAGCATTAGAGATATCAAGTAGAACGAAATATCCCGAAGTTGTTTAATTTAACATGAATATGTTAATCGAACAAACACTTTATTTGTATACGTTTAATATAGATCAAGGTTATTGTCAAGTTGTATTTCTTGTAGAGAAATAAAGGTAACGAGTACTGCAAACAACCGTTCATGTAATCGTTATCAGATATTTTTGTTTTTGATATACCATCAATTTTCCATGGTGTTCAGAAAACTTCTTTTCTGTTCGGGTTAGCACATAAGAGTACATACATACGTACATAACGCTCGATTGGTCATTGTCGCCTCAGGTACTACTTCAAAGATCCCTGTATATTAAGTATATTACAAATACCTCGGGTACGGAAAATATACTTAAAAGTCAGGTATTGCCGGTTGCGTTTAAGCTTTTGCATAATAAATAATAATAACTTATACATAAAAAGTTATACATATTGTTAAAATTATGAATTTATCTCCTTCATTCTGTTAATTCGCCTGTTCGTATTACGTTAATTAGAAGGTTTTGTTTTAATAACGGTCGTCATGTGTCGCTGACGTCACGTTCATTTAAAGTATAAATGGTGGATTCGCTGTTATAAACCGAAACTAAGGCAGAATATTATCGTTCTCATTCAAAGAAACAGACACCAAAAGGTTATATTTTTATAAACACACATCAGACAAAAGCATTTACCTTTAAACAACCACAAAGTGTAACAAAATATATATCTCCCCTGGAAATTCGAAATGTCATTTTATTTTAGAAGTTATACGTAAAAAAAATCCATTTGCACTCATGCCGAAAGTTAAGAAAAGTAACAATTAAATTGTATGTCTACTTAACAAAAATAAACGTTCACTTATCCGTGTTTCACCTGCTCATAACATTACTCGCTAGCTAAGTGTTTTGTTGACTCAATATCATCGAAAAAGATATAAACGGCCACCGGAAAAACTTTGCGAAACCGAAATTTCGCAAACTTAAGTACCCTTTTTCTTAAAGATTTGCTACTTTGAGACATAGTATGCGATAAAAGTCTTATCGTTGATTAATAATTGGTTATTTTCACTCAAAAAACGCGTTTTCTTCACTATGAAATTTATAAGCAAAGTTGGGGTTCCCATGGGATTTTTGCATTTTCCCATGGGATTTTCGATTTTCCCATGGGATTTTTTCTCCCATGGGATTTTTTTTCTCCCATAATTTGCAAATGGGAGAAAAATCCCATGGGATTTTGAACATTTTAAAAAACGTGTTTTATTTGCGTTTGCAAGTATTTTAACGTTATTTAAGGACTGTATATTGGTTTTATGCCAATTATATATAAAAATATTTAGTAATAAAAAAATCCCATTTTTAAATGGGAGAAAAAAATCCCATGGGATTTTTTTCTTATTTTGAGAGATTTATTCATGAAACTTTCAGAAACATCATATTTTATGAAATGATGAACAACTACGATATTTTAATGCGTTTAGTCGTGTTTAAAAAAAACAAAAAATCCCATGGGATTTTTAAATCCCATGGGATTTTTAAATCCCATGGGATTTTTTCTCCCATGGGATTTTTTCTCCCATGGGATTTTTTCCAATGGGATTTTTCAGTTTCGTAAGCCGAATAAGTTTCTTAATGCGAAAAACAACAATAAAGGAAAAAATAATTATAATTTTGAATAATAAATTGAATAATATAAATAACATGAATATTTTTAAAATGAGTTACAATTAAAGGTTTATGCTAGTAGAACTTATCATTTCTTGTTCGAGCAGATGGTTGAGTCCAATTGGTGAGTATGCCAGCTTAGAACCAGTATAAATGCATCGCAGACAGACAACGCTGTCATACTGTACACACCGCTGAGTAACAATCTTTATTGCATTTCATTTTGCAACAGAAAATGAACTCCGTAGTATAATTGATCTTATATATGCCCTCTGCTTTTGAAAGCGTGCAACACATTAACATAACAATACGTCCATGCCAAAAACTATGTGCAAATTCCATTCAAAGCTATATACACATTATAAAGGTCAGATGACCCGCGTCATGCGAAAATGGGTCTTATGTCATATGCGGCCGAAGTTGGTCCATCCTAGCTTGTCCAACCGCGCAGTCTGGTCAGGTACTACGCTGACTGATATATAAAGTCAAGCCATGATTCGTGGTCTCATATCCTAACTCGGTAGCTCCTGTGCAAAACTTTCACCGGAAACGACGGCACCGAGACGGGCGCTCGAACTTTGCGGATGCGCGTTATATGTTATATATAATAGCGCGATGTGTTTTTTCTTGCCTCAAATTAGTAAGCCCAATCAGCGTTTTATTGTGTTCTTTGCTTCTACTATTAACAAGAACTTCAACTGATACGAACATGAATTTTATTTTAATATGTTTATTTAATGCTCGGAAAACTCATTGTATATTTAGACTACTACTTATAAAACAAAGTCGGGTTTTCAACATCTGTTTTCGGCATAAAAATTGTTATTCCAAACCAGATTTTACGCACTTTACTGTACAAAATACCGTTAGGGCCACCGTGGTTACTCATTAAAATCCAGAGGGCGAGAATGCGAGAACGCGAAAGTACGATGACGACAGTGCGACAATACGATGGCGACAATGCGTTCGTACGATTGCGAAAACGCGCTAGTACGATGACGACAATGCGACAGTGCGACAATACAATGGCGGCAGTGCGATAGTACGGGGGCGACAATGCGATAGTCATATCGTACTGTCGCCGTGGTATCATCGCAATGTCGCCATCGTTCTATCGCATTGTCGCCATCGTATTGTCGCACTGTCGCCATCGCATTTTCGAATTGCCGCCATCATACTATCGCGTTATCGCATTGGCACCATCGTACTATCGCACTGTCGGCTATCGCCATCGTATTGTCGCACTGTCGTCATCGTATTTTCGCACTGTCGTCATCGTATTATCGCACTATAGAACTGTAGTATTGTCGCCATCGTACTATCTCACTGTCGCCATCGTATTGTCGCACTGTCGTCATCGCACTGTCTGATTGTCGTCATCGTATTATCGCGTTCTCGCATTGTCGCCATCGTACTATCGCATTGTCGCCATCGTATTGTCACCCTGTCATCATCGTATTGTCACATTGTCGCCATCGTACTATCGCGTTCTCGCGTTCTCGCCCTCTGGATTGTAATGTGTAACCACGATGGCACTAACGGTATTCCGTAATACTGCTAAAGCACAGTATGATTAGGTCACTCCCAATGCTCAAATCTCTATGTCTATTTTAGTAACAACACATGTCTATGGAAGGATATTTAGGTAAAAGTTACATCATTCGTGGTGAATATTTACATTATGACCGATGCTTATTCTAATTTGCTTTATGACAATTCCAACATGTTTGTTGTCTATTCGTTTATACTTGATGATTGCTGCAACATTACATCATTCATGAATAATATTTACATTATGCGTGATGTTTATTCTAACATGCTTCATGACAGTTCCAACATGCTTGTTCTCTATCGGTTATACTTGATGATTGTTTCAACATGCTTGGTGACTATCCAATGTTTGTGTGTTCATTATTCCTGAAACCAGTCATAATCGGTTTTGCCACTAAGCGTCATTAACAACGGCAGTTAGCAACAGGCAGTAAGCAGAATGCAAGTTACTAAATTATGACATCAGGTGGCGCGCGTTTATTTTCCGTATGTTGAATAAATTACTTTTCGGAAAAAAAAAGCGAAAACATCCGAATCATTTTGACTAGTAAACTGAATAAGCTGAATTAGTTCCCTTCGTTATATAATCTCCATTAAACTAAATACGTTCATTATTGCCATGAAGACCAGTAAGTTTACACAATGAATTGACTGCCGTGAATGTTTTTGATATTTGTAAGATGCAATTGGCACTCAAGAAATTATACATGTATTTTATTCAGAACATAACGGGGCTGATGTGTTGGAATTGTGGCCCTTCCCTAGTCAAAATAATTACAGTAGACGTAATCTACCGATGTGCATTGCATATCGACCTCATATTTATAAAGTAGCCCAAACCCCCATTGCCACAGACCTGTGCGTGAAACTTTCAGATTTCTCTAGTCTGTTTACCATGCTATAATTACAATTTCTATAAACACATATTTATCATTTTATGACTATATAATGTCTGTGGTATACAGAGAAACCTGAAAGTTACAAGTACTCGTGTCTAGTACTGTACAACTATTGTACTCCTCGTTGAGAAAACAACTACTTCATCTACATGTATTAAAATATCATAAAACATAATTTTCAATCAAGTTGGAAAAAATCAATAAATAAATGTCATATAAACAGGTTTGTCATGAACGTTGACGTCGCTCTTGGTTACCAGAAAAATTCCCACGCACGGATTTCAACCGTCATTGTTTACAATCAATTAAGTGCATAAGTACTTGAATTTGTATAGTGTTTTTTAAAAGTGTCCAGCTACAGGTGGTTAGCGTGTGGCTATAATACTAGTTAGTGAAAACATATTTTGGAATGATAAGTAATCATATTATAACGAAAAATCAACTTTTCTTAAAAAAAATAAGTTAAATATATATTCAACAAGGTATCCAACTCGAAATCATCCGAAAACGGGATGCATCGTTTTAAACAGCCATTACTTCATCAATTTTGCAGCGATTTTCACGATCTTGGTCTTATTCAACGCAGAAATAAATTTCCTTTCTGGAAATGTATATGTCTTGCAATATTTTTACAAATACTGGGTCAACTTTTAAAAAATAACACGATACACAACTCGCGTGACCCAGCTGTGATCGATCAGACAGTATTCATGACTGAAATCTTCACGGGGAAATGGGCATTTTCCCTGCAAAGTTCACGAACCTCGATACCATAATTCAATAAAACGTATGAAAAAAAAAACATTCTTACCGTGCTTGCCGTAGAATTATGCATCAAAACTAACTGTCCAGCGCATTTTCAAACCTTTGTTTACATACATTTCAACCAACTGACATTTTAAACACAAGGGTGATTTCATTGCTCCAATGCGGAGTTATGTCTTTACAACTGGAGATTTCATTCATAAATACGGTCTGATCGATAACAACTGGGTCAAGCGAATTATGTATAGCTTTATTTCTTAAAATTTGACCCAGCATGTGTAGAAATATAACAATATATATATACATTTCCTAAAAGGAAATTCATTTCTGCGTTGAATAAGACCGGGTCATGAAAATCGCTGCAAAATTAATTTAGTAATGGCTGCTCAAAACGATGCACCCCGTTTTCGGATGATTTCGAGTTGGATACCTTGTTATATATAAAACGGTAGTGATTTTTTTTTATATAGAAAATTTGATTTTTCGTTTTAATATGATTATTTATCATTCAAAAAGATGTTTTCACTAATTATTATCATAGCCACACGCTAACCACCTGTGTGTCCAGCACGTGTGCCGGGAGAACAGGGCTTAATGTATTTTTTGTTAAGCTCTATAATATTTATATCCAATCTGTATGAAAAAATGTCGGTGAACATTATTCCGGTGTTAATTTTTGAAAATATTGAGGCATTCGTTAATTATGGATCTAAAACGGAACATTAATCCGCAAAAAAAACACCGGGCATATTGCATATTAGATCGGACACATGAAATTATTTCGAAAGAAAGCAATAAGAGTTTCAATTCTACAAGAGTAAGTCTCGCTGTGCACGATTACGCTCTTACTGCTCGTATATATTTGACTCTTGGCAAATACCTAGTGTTTTATTTTGCTTAATCTAAATTGTGTCATGCATCTATATGTACTTAAAGCAGCATGACCAACAGCTCGTTCATATGTGAAAGAGATTGACACGAAATACCTACCCATCTATAATAAAGTTTATATGTGCACTTCAATATTATAGTTTTAAAGCATTTTATGTGGTGCAATATAAAAGTACTCTAGTAAATTTGAAATTATGTAATCGATTTCCTCTCAACATACATGCAAAGTTCCAGATAACTTTTTCAGCAAAATCTTGGTTTACACTCTATAATAATCCAGCCTTAAAGTCTATTATTAATTCTTTTTTTTCATGTAAATATAATTTTTGGCACATCCGCATTTAGGTTTATAGTCTAAGAAGAGCTAATGACAATTGCCGGTTTACAGCAGACTTTTTGCGATAAAAGGACCAGATAATGGAAAACGTTCGGCTTTTCGACTGTTGTAAAGATGGTCTATTATTCATAATAACGTTAAAGTGCTGTTGATTTCATAATTGTAATGAGGGCCTAGACGAGTGGGAACTCATTGATAAAATGTTTACATTATATGCATTGATATTGAGTTTTACGCATGATCACACATTTTGAATTCTTATTTTATTTTTCCAAAGTGTAACCGTACGCACAGAATTTAAGTCTACTTTTTTACTAAATTTAATTCAATTTTTTACGACTTTAAGCGTCTTATCTGGAGCTCTGCATACATGCATTAGTAGCATATATTGAAATATATCCATAAACTTTCTTTGGTTATTGAAGGTAAATTAATACTGTACAAAAATTATGGTTAGTCATTAACCAAAAAAAAGTTAAGTCTACAAACACGCGGTTAATTTCGGTTCAGTAGCAAATATCTTACAAAGGTGCGCAACTTCTCCTATAACATAAAATTTCCGTTATACGCCGTAAATTTCCGTAGTCCTCCGTAGCATTTCGGAATGACTGTCAATTGACATCATTGTATCATGCATGATAGTATGTTGCTTTGTGCTTGGGTGAAACTCACATCTTACCATCGCGTTAATTTATTAAACGCATTAATATTTGATTTCATTATGCACTGCGCCTATTGCACAAGTCTCTCTGCACAAACCAACATACACATATGCAGCATGCAATTAACGAACAAGAATGTTGCATCTGTACACATGCATGATACCATTAAGCAGAATGTAAATAGACATTGGACATCAGGCAAGATGTAAGTGTCATCAAGCATGAAAAGGTGTCTACATATTAATTGAAAGTACCATCAAGAATCATGACACAGTCACAAAGAAGGATGTAATTTTTACCTAAATACCCTTCCATATTTGTCGGCACTGTGTGTTTGCTTAATTTCACTGAAGAACGTCTACTGGTAAATCTTGCAAAAAAAGTGATAAATAAGACTGAGTAGCAATTTTTTCGGCGTTGCTGTTTAACGTCAAATTTGGCCTTTCAACGAACTTCTTAAAAGCCCATTGAATTTTAATGAAGAAGTTTCCCGCTTGTAGGTCCGAATGAATTAAATCAAATTTTGCAATTGGCAATTTGATAGAAATCCCCATAAAACATTGCACATAGCTTTCTGAAATAAACAGGCCACATTGAACGCATTCACGATATCCAACAGCTCTCTTTGCAAAGACCTATCTAGTGTTTCTTGGCCGTGTAAGATCTATAATTAGATTATCGTCACCTAAACATCTACTAATAGAAGAGCATATTTTGGGGAAACAAATTCAATAAGAGTATAAAACGTCCACGATCAATAATGTGTAGTTTGTTAAAGATATCACGGCAGTAAAAACATAGCACTTTAAAGAGACCACAATCTGGTACATTTGGTCAATTGTTGCGTCCGTGGCGGACAATACATTTTTAAAAAGAAAGCGTACAAAAAAGCAAACACAAAGTTCTTCGTAAGCTTGTTTTAATCTTAAAAACACATAATCGACAGTCATTTCAGTCAAATACAATACTAACAGTCAGCACTCTAGAGATCAAAATTGCGGATATAAATATTTAATTCAGGGATATCAAGTGTATCAAGTTCGAATTCCGGAAAAAATAGCCGGTAGTCTGGGGCATTAGGTCCCTTACAGGGATAAAAGGTAAATCCCCGCCCGAGCCGTAGCTAACTGATTTATTGTAGTCTTTCTAGTTGCAATTTCTGGTGAGTACAATGCGGAATATTACGGATATTTGCAACATGTCGAAGATTTTCGGAAAGTAGCGAAGAGGTTTTCGTCAGTTAATATTCATGTCCGTGCCGGCCGCTAACTTATCAGAATCAATAAAAAAGAACCAGGAAAAATCGGTACCGATCGCAAATTTCCGGAATTCCGATAAAGCTTCAACATAATTTGTTCTCAAATGATCGCGTACTCGAACGAATCTGTCCCTACGCCTCAAACTCCCTTTAAATCTCATCGGACGTACATTGATCTCAAAATCTATCCTTGACGACTCAAATCATATTTCCTGAATAGTTTGGCCTATTGACGTCCCTGTAATTATAACAATGGTCTTTTGGATAAACACCGCTAAGTTGTTGCAATATAATAACAGTTTAAAATAGTTACCGGTTTTCATTTAATAAAATGATTAAGTCATATTCGAGATTTCAGCGATTGCCAATATTTTGCTTTTGTTTCTCATAAGCATATGGTGCTTGGTATCTGCTATTGACTCCTATGTAGATTGCAAATATTACATAACCCTTACAGCGGCCGAGCGCAGATATCTGCATTTGGCCGCTAAAAAGAAAAATCTTTGCGCATTAATTTAATTCAAATCTCATTATCATAATCAAAATCATCATCATCGTCGTCGTCGTCACTACTACCACCACTACCATCATCATCATCATCTTCTTCTTCTTCTTCTTCTTCTTCTTCCTCCTCCTCCTCCTCATCATCATTAACAACAACAGCAACACCAACTTAACATCATCATCAAACAACAATAAACATCGGTAGCATACAATGTGCTTCATCAACCATACATAATTATATGCGTTAAAACACCATAATAGAACAGCATGAATGAAGCTGTCTATTACTCTTTTATATTTCCTATACCAATATTTTTTTTTCGTTAATTGAAGGACTAGTTGAAATCTTCTTTAAAAGCCCTCCCACCCCCCCCCAAAAAAAAAAAAAATAAAAAAAAAATAAAACATAATAATAATAACCCTAGCAAACAACAATAAACATAGGTTAGTTAGTATACACTGTGCTTTAGCAACCATGCATAATGAATGTTTATGACTTCGGACCGTTGTGATCAAATTTAAAAAAGCAAGATGGTATGTATGCGGCACACAACACATAGATAATTATAGTTTTATACCTTAAACGTAGTTCATCAAAATAAAGATAAGTTATTATCTATGTAATACTTAAATTAGGTTTATAACGTATGCATATTTGTCTAAAACTTGTGAAATGTGATTCGTAAGCCGACGACAACATTATCATTCGGACCCTTCTCCCCACCTAACAATCGAGATTAAACACCTGTGGAGATCCCGATCTTATCAATGAATAAACCGGTTCAATGATGTCAAGTCAAATAAAACATACTATTACTATCCAAATAAATATCTATCAAAAAATGTAAATTGATATACCTACTTAACTAAAACTAAACTTAAACGATTAGCAAGAAAAATATATAAAGAAGAAGCAGGCAAAGTAGACAAATTAATTGTAACATATGTTTTCTCAGTCTCCCACTGTTGAACAATATAAATAGTATTTATCGCCACCCCAAAAGGGATCTTTATCACACGTTTGGCTCAACTAATATATAATCGTGACAGGACAAACTGTCAACAAATACCTTGTTAATGTTTTATACATAACTCCAATCAAAGGTCAACTTCCAAGGAAACTGCGGCATGTTAAAACTGTTGATTATGACAAAATGTTGTTTAGTACAAATCAGTACAATAGCGTCTGTTATGTGGCCTATACTAATCCAGTTAAATAAAACTTTAATCGCAGAAAAGTTTAGATTCTTTACACCTTTAAAGGGGCCTTTTCACAGATTTTGGCATTTTTTTTAACTTATTCATTAAATGCTTTATATTGATAAATGTAAACATTGGATCATAAAAGCTCCAGTAAAAAATCAAGAAAAAAAAAGAAAAAGGGAAATGTACATTGCCCGGAGCAGGGTTCGAACCAGTGACCCCTGGAGTCCTGGCAGAGTCCTGTAGTATAAACGCTTATGCCTACTGAGCTATTCCGCCGAGTACACATTCTCGACGTATTTTATACCTTATATAAGCAATCTTCGTAGTTTCACAAAATTTAACGACAAAAACAGAACTCTCCAAATTATTCAATCGTTTCGCGTTGCAACGCTTTATAATTTTTAGGTTTTAAAATCGTCAAAAGATGCATATAATGGCTATATTAGAGCATGGTTAATGTTCAGTATTACTGTTTCCTCACAAATATCATAACTAAAACGAAAACTTACGAATCTGAAACAACTTTTTTCAATTTTGTCAATTTACCAAAGCGTGAAAAGATCCCTTTAAGAAAATATATATAACAGTTATTTCCTGTTTTAACAAAATGATACATTTAAAAATAAATTATGAAGCATCGCTAGCAATATTAGAAAGAGAAGTAGAAGGAGAATTATTATCAATAGTAGCAGTAGCAGCAGCAGCAGCAGTAGCAGCAGCAGCAGTAGCAGTAGCAGAATCAGTAGCAGTAGCAGTAGCAGCAGCAGCAGCAGCAGCAGTAGCACTAGCAGTAGCAGTAGAAGTAGCAGTATCAGTAGCCGTATCAGTAGCAGTAACAGTAGCAGCAGCAACAGCAGCAGAAGCAGCAGCAGCAGCAGTAGCAGTAGCACTATCAGAAGCAACAGCAGCAGCGGCAGTGGCAGCGGCAGTGGCAGCGGCAGTGGCAGTGGCAGTAGCAGTGGCAGTAGCAGTGGCAGTAGCAGTGGCAGTAGCAGTAGCACTATCAGTAGCAGCAGCAGCAGCACTGGCAGCGGCAGTGGCAGCGGCAGTGGCAGTGGCAGCGGCAGTGGCAGCGGCAGTGGCAGCGGCCTTGGCAGTGGCAGCGGCAGCGGCAGCAGTAGCAGTAGCAGTAAGAGTAGCCGAAGCAGTAGCAGTAGCGGCTTTTTGCTTTTTTGTTTTAGAAGTGTTTGTCGTATAAGAAGAACGCAAGGAAGACAAATTAATTGTAACATGTGTTATCTTAGTCTCCGTTGTAGTAGCATTTGTTGTATCTACACAGCCATTTTTCAGTCACCTGAGAGACATGTTTTTATAAGAGATTTAATTGTGGACCAATACATCGTGTATTAATATCAGTGTACACACTGGGACACCACATGGGGCGAGGAAAACAGATAAACTAGGCCTTCAATTAATTATGCGCCTAGAGGCAAACAATACTATAACTTACTGATAATTTTAGGATTGGGATGTGTTTGTATCTTATTTGAAATTAGCTAGCTTAATTCAAAAACTCAATATTATCACAAGAACATCATCACATATTCATTGTGCAATATATAATCATATCACCATCACAATATGCCAGAGCGTTAGTATTTATTGTGCATACATATCCTACAGCAACATTTACAAAACT